>NC_090781.1:17706259-17786259 GCF_040054535.1 Antennarius striatus | reverse complement strand
GGTTCTGTCTGTCTCGCCTTTAGTTTTCAGACTATAACTCAAAATCTGTTTTAAATTTGTTTCCCTAAACTTCCTACACACAACCACAGAGTACTGTTGTGGCGCCTTTCGCTACAGGAACTTTTATGACGTTTATTTCTATTGTCTCTATGGTTACAAAATGAATTTAGGCTCAAATGGTTTATGTTTTTCACAAAAAGCATTTTGACACCATATTAAGTCACATTATCTCTTATCTTTTTAGACTTAGTGAAGTGTTGACATTTAAATTTTAAGACAGGGGTTTTTTTTTCAATCTAGTTCAAACCAAAGCAATGTGTTTGTCATTTCATTTATTTAGATATGTTCTTATTTCATATTTTTATTTTTATTATTTTATATGACTCCACCTTGAATGGGCTTTGGGGGTGTGGCTTCAACCAAGAGTCTTGGTAGTCCACTGGAAAACCTTAGCCTGAATGTCATTGGCCGTCACGAACATTTTATCTTTTATTTTGTTTTAAAACAAACTACAAACAACAACAACAGTCAACAGGACAACATCTTCCTGTCTCTCCTGAGTGAATTACGCTTGTGGCTGGAGAATCCTGAATATTTCAAGCTTGTTCATGTCTATTGTCTCAGCCTGGGGCAACACTTCGTCTGACCGCTGCCAGTCATCTATGACCACGGATGAGTTAACACAATGAACACAGACAACACAAAGACATTGTTGTTGTTACGTGGGACACTAAAGCTCGTCCACACCCCCAGCATTTTTTCAGCATTTCTGGAGACAAGAGGACAGTCGACATGATCACACGCTGCTCTTTGTGTCAGCATTCACGAATGAAGCGAAATAATAGCAGATGTAAAAAGAAAAAGATTGTGATTCCAGTAAATGTAGTTTGTCAGCTGCAATGTTTGGACTCAATTTATTACAGTAGCTGCTAAAGTTAGTAGCAAAAATGTCATTCACCTCTCTTTTCTGGTTCCATAGAAAGCCCACCCACTATGTCCACTATGTGGCTCTGGAGAACACAACCTTTCAAAAAAGGAAAGCCAGGTATAATCAATAAACATGTGAAGCAATTGTGTGAAGTATATTATAAATTTCAGTTTAACAAAATGTTGTGCTTTGGACTCTTTTATGTCTGATGATAATGACATCATCAGCTTCAACACATTCCAGCCAATCAAAAAAAAATGACAGTGGTGAGATTTACAGGGTTGACAAAGTGTTCTTAAACCACAAATCTTCATCCTTCTCTTCTGGAAGCAATAGCAAAAATAAGGACTTTCTGTCCATCTTAAACCTAAAAAAAAATTGCTGCCTTTTGTTCGTTGTGAAAGTCGCGCTGTCTTTTTCTACTTGTCCATGGATATGGGAATCAATCAGTTAATCCAGAGGTTGTGGGTTTAAAATCCATGTCTGTGAAAAAAAAAGGCGCTGCAGTTGGTAACAGCTGAAATCTTAAGCTAAACTGTGGCATGATTTAAACCCAGGGCATGTGGATGCATCGTGGAACAAAGATCATGACATCACCTCCTCTTTCTTCTACTCCTGATCGTACAGCCTCCTCCTAGATGTATCGCTGCGTCTACAATCACCTTGTAAACCAGACAGTAACTGTTTGTCACGCTGAGTGATGTCATGAAGGGGCCAGCTGTTGTCATGACAGCCAGGTGAAATGCAAGGTGATTAGACAATCTACTTTGACCAGTTATATAACAAGAGTTCATAATAAAACTGAAACGAGTGCAGACATAAGTGTTCTGGCCCCTAGAGGCTCCTGATCTACAGACTGACACCTGAATATTTTCACACATCGCTGTTCTCTACATCATTTATCTATATACAGGTACATTATCTTTATTTCGTTCTCATACCTCCCCTCCTCTATCCTCGACACACCTGCTCCCACTCCTCATAAGTCCTGTGGTTACCTGTCCTCCTCCACCCACCTTGGACTCATCCCTCCATCACTATTCTCCCCCCATCTGTCCAGTCGCTGGTAAACCTGTTAAAATGTAGAGAGCTAGAAAATCTATTTCCCTTTGAAGTGTCACAAAGCCGAAGGTCAAATTTCAACCGTGACTCAGCAGAGACAGGCGCCCACCTCCGACCAATCAGAGGCCGCTGTTTATCATTATCTTTATGTCCAGCGATGTTGGTGTCAGACTTTTGCAGGTGTAATCGTGTTGCTACAAATTTACAGGTAACCTCAGAGGAAATGGACGTTTTGATTTAAATCAGTGGACGTTAGATGAGGGTATAATAACATTAACAGTAACTATAAAAACTGACGGATAAAGAGGTCAGACGACTGGGTGCTACACACACACACGCACGCACGCACGCATGCACGCACGCACGCACGCACGCACGCACGCACACACACACACACACACAAACTATTTTCCATCTGAGAAGTTTAATATTTCTCAAGCTTTTTATAGAAAACCTCTGATTCACTGTGGACCTCTCTCTCTCTTTTTCTGTCTCTTATCTCTCATTCTCCATCTTTCCATTCTCCCCCTTTCCTAATTATATTCATTCTTTCCAGCCCAATAGTTGCCCTTTTTTTAGCAAAGGCAGTCAGTCAAATATTTTTCATGGTATTCAATCAATCAACCAATTGAAAGAGGCAACCACTGATCACATGTAGTTGAACTCACATTAGCTTTAGCTGAAAGTTCTCCTGAAACTGTTATAAAAGCTGAATGACACTCTGGATACTCTGTGTTGAATGTTAATATGTCACTCAAGAGAAATTGTTCTGTGATCCTGTTAAGATTTTTGATTCCTCTTTTACCTAAATTAAACTAAAGGAAACACAAAGACGTTATGAAGCTGTTAATGGCTCACTTACAGAAACACTCACACATAGCAGCAACGACGCTTCTAGACATGCTCATATTTGGTGCAGGGCTGTCTGCAGACATGCTAATGCTATCTGACACAGTGACCTTGGCTTTTCAGCTATTTGACTTTTTCTTACTTTAAGTAAATTTTCTAGATTATATTTTACATTTATTTATATTTAACATTTCCACTTGAGCGCTTATACTATTTTTGCAGTTACAAATTCAACAATTAATCCGACATTGAGAATTTCAAAAGGTCTTGTTTCACACGAAGTTTCCTATCTCATAATAAATTTGATTATTATTGAAGTGTGGGCTTTAAATCAAACACCAGTATGAAGATAGACAACATTAACAGGGAGAACGATTGAGAGACAGGGGAAAGAACAGAGAGAGAGAGAGAGAGAGGAAGCTGGATGAAAGGATGGAGTGAAGGACTGACCTGGAGTCAGAAATCGAAGTCATCATGGGGCAGTGTGTGGGTGATAGGAGGGTTGTGTTTTTTTAGGGCTGTTCTTCCCACGACACCACATGACCTCCGTCTCTCTCGTTCTTCCTCTCCTCGTCACTCTATAAATGGGTCGTCTGGTGGCATTTTAGTGACCAGTCAGGCTTAAAAAGGACAGAAAGTGTTACAAAGGGAGGGATGGAAATTTTAAGAGAGGTAGGGATGAAAAGGAATACGTTCAACATTTTATGGATCGTCATTGTTCAGCATAGAGAGATGCAGATGAAGAAGACATCATGTGTTTAAGTCAATCTAACTTTTGTTTAGGCATACAGGAGTTCAATAATTCAAAAGTCTCAATAAGCATTCAAAAACAGACGTGTGGAGATGTCCGTCCATCATTCATTTCATCTCTGTTCACGTGTTTCCCGAATGTTTATATCCAGTTCCAACGGTAACCATTGGGGGCAATGCAGTCAAACTTCATGCAAGACACATCAAAGTTGACAAGAAGAAGAAAACTCTCGAAAAGATTAATTCACTTAAAGACTAAAATGTGTGGGAAAAGTTTTAAAACAGGTGAAAAACTGATGTCATCAGATCTGTTTTTGTTGCTTTTCATTCAGTCGGCGCATCTTCATCCTCCTCTTCATTCGCATCTCGTGGATGTTTTTTTTGCCCATGTAAAAGATGCGCAGACATTTGTTAGCCTTGATGGATGTTTCTGGAGATGGACAGACTCTAAACAAACCGATCAGACTCAAACTGGTTGAGGTTCTCCCCCTCTGATGGGTGAGTGATGGAGGGATCACTGGTTTTATGTAAGGACAGAGGAACCCAGCTGACTCACTTTGTGCATATTTGTGTGTTCAGTTCCATATCCAGGAAGTCTTTGGGGTCTAATTTTAGAGCTGTGTGTTTCAGTGTCTCACCAAGGACAGTGGAGTCCGTCTCGCCCAGAATCCAGATGTTTCCTATTGTACGAGTCCAGCGGGACCGAAGTGAGTCCGCGGCCCTGAAGCTACGACTCAGAGAACTGGTAAGGAGAACAAGAGCAGAGTGATTTATATTAAAACTGTCTCACCAACCAGCTGTGTCTCCAGCATGGAGGGACAATGACGACATTCAGGAGGAAAGCAGTTCTTTCTTACGCCACAGTCCGAGTGCTCAGACAACCTCAGCATGAAGACCCGAGGCCGGGCTGGTCGCCAAGCAACACAGAAAAATACTCCATCTCTGCCCATGTTTGAGTTAGCCGTTAAACAATTTTTTAATACTGTGGTTGTGGGTCACACAACCAAGTTCAAAATGAAACACTCCTGGACATCCCTCAGTCCTGCTTCCACCCCCATTAACTCAGAGGTGGAACCACGTCCCCCGAGTCCAGCTGTGGAACCTGAAATAGATGACAATAGAAGCAATAAATGCACAACAGTCCTTTATTTAACAGACTGTGAGAACGAAGCTTAAGAGTCTCTTGAGGAGATATGCCTCTGAATGTATGTGTCATTCATAACCATCACCAGAGTGGCAGCTGAACAGCGGCTGACAACGCTAGGAAGGATAATAACAGCAAATTATGTTGGAAAGGGCCTCGTGATGAAAATTGCCATATGTGGCTGATTATCACCAAACCTAAGGAGAACTGCTGTCAACTTTAAATCATCTCCAGTCCTCTCTTTGACCTCGCATCGGGGTCCGGAGGTGCAGACCGTTAGGAGTCAGGATCTTCTTGATCTTCAGCTTGTTAGGAGCAGTAACCAGAATAATCTGGCTGGAAGGAGAAAGACACAAACTATAAATCAGCCCCTCAGGATTAAACCCTAGTGATCCAGTGCTCATCACGGGCAGGCCGTCTATACCAGTGTGATAACTTCTTAAATTAGTATCAGATGCTGTCAATAACTATTAAATGCTGGCAAAATTTTCCTCACAATCCTGTGACTTTATAATCTTGTCTATTTTTCTGGTAATAAATCCATTGTCATAATAATTTTTCTGCTATGAGACTTGCTGCAGTATTTTGTATCAATGAATTAAGAATCATCTGTTATTAAATTAGACTGTAGTATTTATTCATTCCACATGTGTGCACTGGACCTAACTTTGACTCAACAGTTAAACACTTCCAGAAGATCCGGTGAGGGCAATGCTCAAAATGACTGAGGTGATGATTGACATAATTTAAAATAAGTTTACGACAGAACGACTCTGGATGTAGTTCATGACTGAACACGTTTACATTCTACTACAGATTGCTACACCCAGGTTCAGTCAGTTTTCCTGTTTGTGCCTTACTGTGATTATTAAACAAATTATTTCACTTAATTTATGAATAGATCAATAAAATTATGGTATTTTCCACACTATAAGGCGCACCTAAAAGCCTATAATTTTTTCATAAACCTACAGTGCGCCTTATAATCCAGTGCCCCTTATATATGACATATATTATAAAATAAACAATTCATTAAAGGTGTGTCTTATAATCCAGTACGCCTTATAGTGCAGAAAATATTGCAATGTACTGTACCTAAATTTGATGCCTTTAAAATTCAATGTGGAAATGACCCTTTGATTGTTGCTGCCACTTGCTGGTACCAAAGTGCAATGGCACACTAAATTCAACTGAGTGTTCATTTACTGTTTAGGGTTATTTTCATAAATTTTACATTTGATTATTTTATTACTGACACTGTAAAATGCAAAACTTAAACAACAGAAACCAGAACAGCCAACAGTTGTGCAACACACCGACTGTGTCCGTGTGTCTTCCAGGGTTCTGTCTAGGATCACGATGTTCATTTGAGGTATTTTATCATTTCTCTTCAGCCTTCATTAAATGTGAAGTTGGGGTGTGGGCTGGAGGGAATGTTAGTCCACATCTGCAGTTGTCGAAAGGTGTAATTTAGGCCAGCAGTTTCCATGATTACAGAGTTTATGGGTCGTTCGACTGAAACCGTGGAATCTACAGAGAATTCCTTCTTTCCTAAAACTTCAGCAGTAACGTCCAAATTTGATCATATAAATTAAGTATCATGAAATCTCTTTGGAAATTGGCTTTACCCAACATGTAGGCAACATTAAATGTTTGTGGAAATACCTTCCCCATTAGAATCTGAATATCTAATTAAAGGCATAAGTTTCAACCTCAACCCCAAGAGAAATAATTGCATTGTTATTTACCTTTTTATTTGAATTTCATATTTAAACAGCATTTTTATGATCTTACTTGAATTACACCATCTCAAACAAACAACAACTGTAGAAAAAATATATTTACATGGAATACTTTTTACATTTTGGCAGGTTTAATGACCCGAGCTATGGCTGTTCTGTTAACATAAAGTTATAAAACACTGAGAGTTTTGCTGCTCCTCCTCTCTGCGTCGTCTCCATGCGTCGCCACACGTGTGGCGCTGAGCGCCCTTCTCAGGTTCAGCTGGGTCCGGAAGGCTTTGCAGAAGATGAAATAAATGAGAGGGTCCAGGCAGACGTTGAGAATCGACATGGTGACCGTCAGCTCTTTCATGTATAAGAACACGTGGTTCCATGAGCATCGGCTCCGCATGAACATGTAGGGAAGCCGGATCAAGTGGTAAGGGACGAAGCAAATGCAGAAGACGATGACCAGAACCAGCATGTTCCTTCGTGATCTGGCGAGCTTCTTGGAGCTGGAGGATGCCAGCTGCCTCTGCTGGGCCTGTGACAGCCGGCGGGAGATGTTGTAGTAGAAGGACACCAGTGAGACAAGCACAAACAAGAAGATGGCAGCCGTGCAGGCATGGATTGTTTTGTAGTACGAATTGAGCTGTTTGCTATGGAGGACATCACAGCTCACTGCCTTGGGGACGGAGGGTAATACATCCTGGCTAACCAGCGATAGGATGATGTAGGTGCTCATGATGGCCAGGAGGAAACCCCAGGTTGCTATGGCGATGTTGCGGGCAGCCTGTACTGTCTGTAAAACGTGAGTTCCTGCAGGATGGATGATCTTCAGATACCTAAAGAGAAGGGAGACGGATGGAAGCAGGTGAGTCGTAACCAACAGCAGCATCACAAATGGAAAATTTGACTGTTCAGTTAAACTAATAAATGTAAGATTTAAATTGATCGGTTGAAGATTGAGTTACCCTGGCCATACTGTGGAGTATGTGGAGTCATACTGAGCTACAATTTGATCCAGACATTGAATTTACGTTTAATATGGAACATCTAGTAAGACAGGACAAAACTGGATGTGAAAATTGTTCAAAGACAGGTGGGCCTCAGTTTCACATCCTGTCTGGTGTCGGCTCGGCTTCAGGGCTGCCGTTGTTGTATTTCCACTGGGGGGTTAAGTTCAGGTTGAAACATGCAAACCGACTTCTGAACTGGATCTGAACTGGATTTCACCTGAAAACTTTTCATAATCCAGGTTTTACTATTTCAGGTTATATTTTTATTTGCATTGCAGCGATGTTGAGTAATTGTCTGTAACATTGATGACGTCATGAAGACATTTACCTCTTCATTTTGCTGCTATGATATAAATCACATCCTGTCATGTTTCACGTCTTCATGGAGGTTAACAAACATCTCAATAAGTTTGTTAAGAATTAAGATGACTGTTAATGTATCTCGACTTTAACATTTCATTTTCCTGTCTGTTCCACATCCTGGATAAATGTCACTGAGGTCAACCACAAGTTGCAAAAGTTCTCTTAACTCATATTCAGCATCAAAAAAAAAGAAGAAGAATAGCTGACCTCAATAAAAATGACACCACAGTGACTTCTTAAGAAACATCCTCACATTTCTTTGACTCCGAAACCCCGTTGCTGTTACTGACTGTACATACTGACGTAATGAACCCCGCCTGCTTCAGATCTTAACGTTTTACAACAGTGTTTATCTTGAAATGTGCAAAAAAGGAGAAAAATGAACTAAAATTAATGCTGTTACTCATATATGTTTAAATTCTTTTTGTTTTTTCTCCTCGCTACCAAGTTTCAGCAGTGTTCATCTGTCAAGTAACTTCAGTGTCGAAAATGATAAAAATATTAATTAAATAGAATCTCAAGAAATTCCATTAAATGTTGAGCTTTCAGTCTTTCACATTACAGTATTTAACTCATTTCAAGCATTTTGAACAACACTAAAACTTCAATGAAAGAAACGTATTTCATTTGGATGATCTGTACCAGATTGTTTCTACAAGCTAATCTCCATCTGTTGTCCCTTTATTTAAATATTGAACCTCATGTAAACAAAATGTCTGCCCATTTGGACTCATCACTGAACTGCATGGCAAATTTCAGCTGTCATGGAATCATAATGTTCAAAATTCACTGTTTAATTTCTCTTTAGCCAAATCAATTTGTCTTTTTCTCATCCATTTCTATTACTTTTCTATTGCTTCTATTTCTATTCCATATTTGTGATTTTGTTTTGTTTTTTAAACTTTTGGCCTCACGAGGGGCACTGATACTTTGGTTAAAACTATCTGTCCATCCACTATCTAACCTTTTTGTCCATGTCCAACCTGGTCCTACCTGTTCGCTGCAATAAAGCCCATGAACAGGATGCTGGCGTACATGTTCAGATAGAAGGCGGAGGCACCAAAGTTGCAGTAAATTTGTCGAATGGAGATGGAGCTGCTGGCGTAATTGGCGATCCGCATGGGGAGACAGAGGCTGATGAGGAAGTCAGCCACCGCCAAGTTCTTCAGGTAGACGGTCATGCTCCTGTATGCCAGCTGCTGAGCTTGGCAGAAGTAAACCTTCAGTGTGAATCCATTCAGGAACAGACCCACCTACACATGAGGATGACAGGAAGTGGGTTTGACAGGAATTGTCATTTTGGACATGTCATTGAAGTTTTTCAGGAATGTTTTCTAAAGGCAGGGAGTCTCACCAGAAACACCAGACTGTGGGCCACCATGAAAAACATGTGGACCGAGGGGTCGACCTGATCACTGCAGGTCAAATTGTTTGCCTTCATCTGAGTGGAGTGGTTGAAGGGAACGGTCACCTTGGCTCCAGCAAGGTCCTTCATGTTTCTGGATGTTCTCAGAGTGGGCCCACTAAATAATCTGTGAAACGTGCAGAAACAAGTGAAAGCTGACATGGAGGCAACTGCAGGGAAAACCTGCAGGTCAGACTAATGGAAGTCTTCACTTCCTGTTTGTCTCAGCTACAACTACAAGTCAATTGCAGCAGGTTTACAATTCCTTCTCAAAAAATGAGCATATCGTGATAAAGTTCATAATTTTCCATAATGTCATGATAAACATTAAACTTTCATATATTTTCGATTCATTGCACACCAACTGAAATATTTCAGGTTTATTATTGTTTTAATAATGATGATTTTGGCATATAGCTCATGAAAACCCAAAATTCCTATTTAAAAAAATTAGCATATCATGAAAAGGTATCTTACACAAGCAATTTACCTGGTCATCTGAATCAACGAATCAATTCTAAACTCCTGCAAAAGATTCCTGAGGCTTTTAAAAACTCCCAGCCTGTTTCATTCCTCAAAACCACAATCATGGGTAAGACTGCTGACCTGACTGCTGTCCAGAAGGCCTTCATTGACATCCTCAAGCAAGAGGGTAAGACACAGAAAGAAATTTCTGAGCGAATAGTGTGTTCCCACAGTACTGTATTGAGGCACCTCAGTGGGAAGTCTGTGGAAAGGAAAAAGTGTGGCAGAAAACTCTGCACAACCAGAAGAGGTGACCGGACCCTGAGAAAGATTGTGGAGAAGGGCGGATTCCAGACCTTGGGGGACCTGTGGAAGCAGTGGACTGAGTCTGGAGTACAAACATCCACAGCCACCATGCACAGGCATGCGCAGGAAATGGGCTACAGGTGCCGCATTCCCTGGGTCAAGCCACTTTTGAACCAGGAATAGCGACAGAAGCACCTGACCTGGGCTACAGAGAAGCAGCACTGGACTGTTGCTCAGTGGTCCAAAGTACTTCTTTCGGTTGAAAGCAAATTTTGCATGTCATTCGGAAATCAAAGTGCCAGAGTCTGGAGAAAGACTGGGGAGTAGGACATGCCAAAATGCCTGAAATCCGGTGTCAAGTACCCACAGTCAGTGATGGTCTGGGGGGCCATGTCAGCTGCTGGTGTTGGTCCAGTGTGTTTTATCAAGGGCAGGGTCAATGCAGCTATCAGGAGATTTTGGAGCACTTCATGCTTCCATCTGCTGAAAAGCTTTATGGAGATGAAGATTTCATTTTTCAGCACGACCTGGCACCTGCTCACAGTGCCAAAACCACTGGTAAATGGTTTACTGACCAGGGTCTTACTGTGCTCAATTGGCCTGCCAACTCTCCTGACCTGAATCCCATGGAGAATCTGTGGGATATTGTGAAGAGGAAGTTGAGACACACCAGACCCAACACTGTGGATGAGTTTAAGGCTGCTATCGAAGCATCCTGCACCTCCATAACACCTCAGCAGTGCCACAGGCTGATTGCCTCCATACCACACCGCATTGAAGCAGTCATTTCTGCTAAAGGATTCCTGACCAAGTATTGAGTGCATAACTGAACATAATTATTTGAAGGTTGACTTTTTTTGTATTAAAAACACTTTTTTTAATTGGTCGGATGAAATATGCTAATTTTTTGAGAAAGGCATTTTTGGTTTTTCTTTACCTTTTTGCAGAAATCATTATTATTAAAACAATAAAATGCTTGAACTACTTCAGTTTGTGTATGATGAATCTAAAATATATGAAAGTCCAATGTTTATCAGTACATTACAGAAAATAATGAACTTTATCACAATATGCTAATTTTTTGAGAAGGACCTGTATCATTGCACATTGCACAAATGCAGTTGAAGTCATTGAGACTGTGACTTTTATAATAGTCACAGATGGTTTTTATAAAAAACTCTTCGCTATTTTACTGCCAGTTTTTGTGTTGGTTTGTCAGTGAGATTACACAAAATGATTGAAAATATTTTTGGGAAACTCAGGACTTTGAGTGTTTTCACACTATGGTGCAGTTTTGTTGAATTTCTATCCACAGATGTTCAATTAATCTGATTTTGAGTTGCTTTTGAATAAAAATTTTAACATTAGTGCTTTAAGTTTAAAAAAAGGGGGACTCATTAGAGGAAAAGCCAATTGCAGATGTTGAAGTGCAGCAACATGATTTACAAAATACACAATAAAACAGGAGCTTTTCTTAAATAGAAGCTTCTGAGGAACAAAAATCATTTATCACAAATACTTAATATGTAATATCATTAAATGACTCACTAAATATATGAATCTGAAAACACATCTGTAGTTTTACTTGTAAGGAAGTAGTTCTACATTGTTAACATCCAAACATCTAAATATTTTTTCTACACTTATGTTTCTAATCACAGGTATTCAATTCATATCTGATAATAAGCAGTCATTCATTCAATAAATAAAACAACATAATTAAAAATACAGTTAACTTCATCACCCACCTGTCTGCGTATCTCTGACTGAAATCTGATTTCCTCATAGCTTCGTATCAGGAAGGACTGAAGCACAGTGGGTGGGGGGATGCAGGGATGTGGTTATAATTCTGTCATCACACAGCAGTAGTAACTTTGAAAATGGGTCAGGGCCGCAGCTGACAGGCCAATAATATGCAAGTGTCATAATTACTCAGCCTGATCAAAGATTCATGATATAATGAAGGTTGTTTTGGGTTTTTTCATTTATTTTTTTGTTTTTTGCAGCGTGTCATAGCAACCTGCATTGACCCTTCAGTCGGACAGGTGTGTTCCAGACATGTATCATAAGCAGGTCAGTTGGTTAGAGGAACAACATGCATGTAATGGGGGAAGTTTATGTTGAATATGTGGGGAGGAAGAGAGGAGCATCAGCTTCAGTTGCTTTCTAAATGATTAACTTAATATATAAACATGTATGTATATAGATTTTTCAGCCAATAAGGACATCTGTATGTTTGAAAGGACCATCAAGTTCCTGGTTACGAATGATGGCTAGATGTCTTATAAATATCTGATTAATTGATTAATTAATTCATCAAAATGGGCTCATTCAGATTTAATTACGTTTTATTTTACAAAAGGAAAACATGATTTCAATATCAAAATAAAAATGACTTAATTCATATTCTCCTTTGCATATATTATTTAATTATTTAGCAAATGTGCCTTGAAGACTGTAAGAACTGATTATATTTTCAGCTTCACTGTAACAACTGATTTCCCAAAAAGCTGGATGGACACATTGATCTAACCAATCGATCTATTCGATCTAAATACAGTAAACATAAACGTGGATGTAGTTATACACTATGACCACTAGATGGCCTAAACAAGACAGTGTAAAAACGTGGTAATACTGCACTGTACTCCGAATGAAAGGAGCAATATCATTAATAAATGTTAATAAATGAGGATGCGTCTGTCTGGGTTGGTTCAGATAAAAAAAATTTCTATGGATTCTTTCATTACAATAGTCATTACAATAGTCAGAATGAGTGAAAATGAGTGATTTCAACAATGGAAAAGAACAATTTATGAGCTCTAAACCCCAAAACAAAAGGACCCAAATTCAGGATTTAAAAGAGAAATGAAAGCACCACCATCGCTTTCACTTCCGTCACCAACCTCCTTTCTTTATATAATTTTATGCATGTGTGTAATAATTATATAATTTATATAGCACCTGAAAATACATCTTTAAACACACACACATGATTCTGCATTCATATAAAAATGTTCAAATCAACTAAAACAGGTAACTTTATATAATATTGATGTCAGATCATGATACAGTAATGTAAACTCATGCATTCCTGATAAACTGACCATACTTGCATCTAATTCATGTAAATCATAATAAAATAAAAGCTTTGCCTGCTGGAAAGACATATACGAAATTCAATGCCAGACTTTCTGAATTAATTATTTCTATTATATTGAGAGTTCATGTCTGGATGAGTCTGCTGATGACGTTACACAACCTGCCAATGCGTTCACTCATTTCTGCTGAGTGCTTGCTGCTTTTCTTTAATTCTTGAAACACATGTAGTGTTGACATCCACGCTCTTCTTCTTGCCAAAACCAAACAGTACTTCATTGCTCAGTCCACCTCTTTTTTCCTGAATCATCGTTTCTTTTTTTGGCTCCCCTTAAATGTTGCTCAGACTCTGGGCGTTGCTCAGGGATCTCCTCATAGTTCTTCCTGACAATTTTCTCAGCAGTGATTCTCTGAATGTTCGACACATCAGGAAGTAGATGATAGGATCGAGGCAGACGTTGAGGGCTGACAGGAAGAGCGTTCCCTCTTTCAGCTGGAACAGCAGGAAACGGGTGTCCTCGCTGAAGCCTAATGCCAGTGTCTGGCTCAAGGTGTAGGGCACACGGCAAACGTGATACGGCACGAAACAGAAAAAGAAAACTGCCAGGATGCTGAAGATGCTGCGGTTTGACTTCCGACGAACGTCACTGTTGTTGTGTCGCACACGGAGGTAAGACTGGTAGATCTGGCGGGCAATGGATGCGTAGCTGAAGACAATAACCAGCAAAGTCACCCAGAACAGGGCAACGTTGAAAAGGGTGGACACCCTGTGCCACTGCATCCCCAGGGGTGTCTTCAGTTGCATGCAGTGTCGTGCATTCCCCTCATGGGCCGGCTGGCTGGTCAGGACAACGTTGGGCAAGACACAGAGTACCAGGAAACTCCAGGTGAAGAGGGCCAGCATCCGGGCAAAGCCGACACTCTGCAGGTGGTGCAGCAAGTTAAACTTTCCCAAAAGAGACCAGCAGGAGGAGATGGAGGAGGGGGAAGTGTGCCGGACAATCTTGACGTAGCGCTCAAGGCTGATGAAGCCCATGAAGGCAATCCCCACGTACATGGAGGAATAGAAGAGTACAGCAATGTAGCGGCAGATGATGACGTGTAGGTGCCACCCACCCAGGCCCAGCTGAGATGCCAGCTTGAAGGGGAAGGTGGAAAGCATGAGGAGATCGGCCACCACCATGTTCTTCAGGTAGACCACCAGTCCAGAGTCACTGGGCACTCTGAAGAAGATCCAGGCGGCCAGACCATTCAGGAACATGCCCACAATGCAGATGATGAAATAGAGCGGTGGGAGAACATGAAGGGTAAAGACACTGCTGAAGTCGGATTGATTGGTGGGGAGGTGGGTGGCATTGAGGAGATCCATCCCTGAAAGCACACAAACACAGTTTGAATGTAATAACTGTACAGCTAGTCTGAGCACCAACGCTGACCCATGTCCATCAACTAAAGTTTCAATCAACCAATGGAAAGATTCCCTGAAGAAGGCAAAGTGTAGACTTGGCTTCCATAGTCTCCAGATCTCAGTCCAATCAAGACTGTCGGATGTTCTGGACAAACTAATCATATCCACAGAGACACGACCTTAAAACTTCCAGGACTTAACCCGAGAGGACCCATGGTCACACCGGTGTCACAGGCGCTTTGAATGTCCGTCTCTTCGTTATAAAGCTTTATGTCTGATTTAACTCGTTAAGTAAAATGCGCTTCACATTAATTGGGCGGTCCCCAATTGCCCGTAGGAGTGAGTGTGTGTGTACATGGTCATCCGTCTATGTGTGTGGCTCCGCGGCTCACTGGCGATGTGCCCGGAGTGTCCCCCACCTCACGCCCTATGCCAGGTGGGATAGGCTCCAGCTCCCCGTACCCACTGCGGCGGATAAAGCAGAAGAAAATGGATGGATGGATGGATGGATGGAAGTCCCCAAGCGACGTATACTCAACATTCTGGTATCATGACCATGTGACAGTCCTGTGTCTGTGACAGAAAGTGATCTCTCCAAAATAGTAATAAAATAATAATAAATAATAATAAAACTAAGTTTTATTGTTCTAAAAAAAACTTCAGAAATGTGTTCTATATGGTCCACTTGGTCTGTGGTATAACTCACATAATTTTCCTGTAAGGATAAATGGGTGTGGGTTCTCTAGGGTTAAAGATCTGCTGCTAACACCTTGGTGTCAGACATCTCAGCAAACCTTTTGGAGTGTGGTGGAGTCTTTGATGGCTCCGATCTCTGTTGTTACCTACACAGTATCAGTCGGGTGATTCTGATGTAACGGCTGATCTCTTTGTAGATTGCATCTACTTTCAACAAACAGTGTAGAGCTTGTGACAAAGACAACACATTTCTACCTTATAGCGAACCGTCCACTCATAAAAAAAAGTTCTACCTTCCTCAGAAGAGCTTTCAAACAAATCTTTATTTATATTAGTCAGTAACCAGACCGGTCTTTTCACAATTAAACATCAACAAAAGTCCCACTGAAGACAAAGCGTTCTGTTTACATTGAGCTTCATACACAAATAAAAAGCATCTCCTACTCCTGTTTGTCTTGCTCTTCCCTCCCCACTCCGATTCATCGTAGTCCAACAAACACAGCGCGCCTACCTTCATCCATGCTTATAAAAACAGGACATTTACAGGGAATGCAGAAGCCACACTGACATTTATTGTCCTGGTTCTTTTATTTTTAGCCTCCATCTCAAACTCTTGACCTCTGCTGTTGCCAATTTTAGTTCAAATTCAAATAAAATTAAACCAGCGATCCCATTCATGCTGCTGTTGCTCACCTGTGTTGCTCCAAACCCGGAAACAATTCCTGTGATGTTAAGACCATAAAGAAAAGATTGTGCTTCATTAGGGCTTCAGGATCTTCATATAAAACATTCCTCTGGCTTCCTGTTTATGTGGAGAACATTATTTTACAAGGAACAGCTGTGAGGAAAACAATGACCAGATCAGATCCCTCCCCAAACCCTCTATAGGATGAGAACCCGTTTACACCAAAACAAAACTTAGATCCAGTGCCAAAGGTCAAACGTCAATATCCAACCAATAAAGGAAGATTTGTCAAGCATGTTATTGTGTTGATAGAGGTAAGTTTACTTCAAAATCTGACTAGAATTTGAGTTGATTTATTTTTAATGCCATTTTAAGCTGGACACAGTGGCGCAGTGGGTAGAGCTGTCGCCGCACAACAAGGCGGTTCGAGTCCCTCTCTGTGCGGAGTTTGCATGTTCTCTCCGTGTCTACATGGGTTCTTTATGGGTTCTGTGGCTTCCTCCCACCTCCAAAAATATGCACTTCAGGTTAATTGGCCAGTTGCAAATTGCCCATAGGTGTACAGTATGTGAGTGTCTGTCTCGGTGTAGCTCCGTGGTGCACTGACGTCGCGCCTGGAGTCACCCCTGCCTCACGTTAGTTGGCTGGGATAGGTTCCAGCACCCCGCTACCCATGACAACTGATAAAGAGGGTTTAAAAAGCTAATGAATGTGAATGAATTAACTATTTTAAAATAAGATAAAACAATATAGATTATACTGTACAGTATGTTGATTTTAAGACACTTGCATTTTATTTTCTTTGTTGTTGTATTTAATTATTTTTAAAATTTAAATCTCCCATTTAAGTGTGAACATAAAATACACTGCGTCCCATCCGGTCACACCTCCTCTATGGCTTGTTCTCTCTTAGTTCGACTTTTTCAGATATATAAGGCTTTGTGTAAAACCCTGTTTGCATTCCCTAGAGGCTACAGTGTGCATGACACTCATGTGACAGAAAACAACATACTGGTTTATCAGGTCTTATCAATGGAGCTGAACGTAAGCAATCAGGGGGTCAAATGGACATTTAACCCTGGATCTCTGGGAAGCTTGCGTGAATCTGAATGTTTTCACTTTGGTCGTCGCTCATGCAGACTTTGGCATGAGTCAGCATTTGGAAGGCATGTCATGTTTCTTCTTAGTATTTTGTATTCTAGACAATGAGGACGCCCAGATCAGCTGATGAAAACCAACAACTTCTGCTTTCAGCCTCCCGACTGAACTTCAGAGGAGATGGACCGATAGTCCTCAGGAATCATAAATGTAGATCTGAAAACAATTAACTTGACTTTTGAGTCCGTTTTTAACTGCAACTGATCTCAGCCACTCATATCTGTTTCTTTCACACCCACAAAGCGAAGTGAAAAGTTGATCCAGTTTTTCAAACCAGGACATAAAAGCAAGAAATCATGCTTCCCATTCTTTCCTGGTGATCAACGATATTATAAAACATGCAGTCTTCTGAGTAAAATGACTCCTGGGCTGATCATATTGACCAACACTTCAGTTTCTGTCACGGATCAATAAAATAGCTGCATGGAATAAACTTTTTGTCTCCATTTTCACATAAAGAGCTGCTTTAAAGGTTTGGTTACACATAAAATGGCTTTTTTATTGACTTGTCAGAAGGATCCCAGTGGATTTCCATGGAACTTGGTGAAAGGGTGAGTGCCAGAAGTGACAGCATACAACTGTGGTGTTGATCTGAACCTTCTTGGACATCTTGAACGGAGTAAGTGGCGTAGATTAAAACCAGTCTCTTTTACCACTATTAAGTCCACAGTTCATTTCTGCAACCTTTCTATTAATAGCATTGTTGTTAAGTTCAGAAGAATCATGATATAAGATTCTCCTCCTCCACATCCTAACCCTCAGAAGATCCTACGTGACACAACGCACTCATTCTCCAGTGCTGATTGGTGGATTGGAGAGTTAGGGGTTTTGTATATCTTTTCATTTATGACTAAGACAAACAACTGATAATTCCACTAAGCTTGCTCATCGTCAGTTTCCTGGCATTTGTCATCAATCTGAGAAGTGTTTTGGAATAATTCAAAAACAGTTCAGAACTAACTATCTAGTGTGGAATTGTGGTTTTGAACGTTCCTGAGTGGACTCGTTTACTTCATGCTTTGTATTAGTATTTCACTGTGACCTATGCAAGGATGCCATTTTTGCATTCAATTTGAAGAAAGTTAAATTAAGTAAATTCAATAAAAAGTCATTAGATGTGTTATCATCATATCATTTCACTCCTGCTTTCATTTTTTCACATGTTTCTGTGAAAAAAATTCATTCTACGAGTAAAAACTGTTGGTTTGTTTGTTTTTACAAGATTTCTGTATATTCTAAAAGTTGGGATTCAGTTTTTTCGAATTTGTGCAAAATTATCTTCACATTCCTGTTGGATCAATGGCAGCCTCTGCTGTAACTACTGATACGAAGCACTTGGGTAGTGTGTTGTTTACAAGTACCGAATGGAGTTGAGTCCAAGAATCACTGAAAGAACCAGTTCAAAGATCTCAGGATTAAAGAATGATCACCACTTCTGATGGATGATGTCATCAACAGCATAAAGACAGTGCTCTGTCTTTATGCTGAATGGATGAGGTGTACAGTTATAAATCTAATTTCTTTTATAAATAAGTATTTTATGGAGCTAATATATTCCCTCATTCTGGGAAAGATGGTGTGGATATGTCATTTTAGTTATTGTTTCTTTTCTTTCATTTTTCTTTTCTTTTTTTACTGAAGTTGTTGTTCTGCAGAACGGAACAGACTAGATCCCAGACTGCTGTTTATAGTTTCTCAGGAAATTGGGAACCAATTAATAGCTTTTCTGAGAAATTAAGTTTAGATATCAAACAGCAGATTTTAAAACTCATACAGGTTCCCTTCTGAAATCAAAAATTATATCAATAGACATTCCGTCTACTCACCACATAAAGATTCTGATGCTCTTTCAGCTTCATATAGATGGTCCTCCACCTGCGGTAGAAATTAAACTGGTGGTGTAACAGCAGCTTCCCCGTCCTCTTCTCTCTCTCTCTCTCTCTCTCTCTCTCTCTCTCTCTCTCTCTCTCTCTCTCTCTCTCTCTCTCTCTCTCTCTCCTCCCTCCCTCTCTCTCTCTCTCTCTCTCTCTCTCTCTCTCTCTCTCTCTCTCTCTCTCTCTCTCTCTCTCTCTCTCTCTCTCTCTCTCCTCCCTCCCTCTCTCTCTCTCTCTCTCTCTCTCTCTCCCTCCCTCTCTCTCTCTCTCTTCCCTCTCAGATGAACTGCACTCAGCTAGCAGCTCATCAGCTCTCTCTCTCTCTCTCACACACACACACACACACACACACACACACACACACACACACACACACACACACACACACACACACATACACACACAGTTATTGTCTTTTTGCTCCTTCTGTTGATTTTCTTGAGAGAGAGTTTTGTTTTTTGGGGGGTTTTTTTGGAGGGGGGGGGGGTGTGGACTCTGGACCGCTTTCAACCCGTTTGTGTTGCAGTGTGACATCTAGTGGCTATTAATGCTATTACCTTTAACAAACTGAAGTGTCGTTAAAACTTTGAATAAGGAGCCACATCCGGCTTTCAAATTTGACTGACCAAAAATAATCCAGATAATCTCTGTGACTACAGAGACTCACAGAGGTCAGTTTGTTCTACAAGATGTTGGAAAAGGCCTCCATAAGAGCATATAATCTTTTCTCTATTTTAGAGACACTTAAAGGTGCTGTTCTTGTTATTTTATCCTTTAGAAAGTTTTACACTTTTTTCTTTACCTTGTAATTGTTTTATCCCCTTAATGCATAACATAGGGCCATGACTCCCCCCATCTGTACATCATCCCTGCGGATAACAGGATGTGCTTCAGACTGCTACTGATCAATTCCCCTTTTTAGTTTGACATCTTTTCCACTTTTAGTCTCTGCCTCCCTCCTCCACCCCCCTAACTCCCTTCCACCTGGCTCTGTGTATACATGAGTCTTTTTTAGGCACATGAATCATGTGAGCTCAATGTCAAAATGATGAAGAGGTTGAGTTCTTGGTTTTGACATTTGGCTCAGCAGCTGAGACAAAGTAAGGTCCACGGAAAGAAACAACACAAAGCCCTTCTGCCAAACCGTCGAAGGAAACAGGCTCTTGGTTAACTCTCTTGAGTTTTTTTAAATTTTATCTTCTTTTTTACATCTTGACTAAAATTCACCTTATAAGGCACTTGCATAATAAATAACCCCAAAGTGTTTTCCATCAAAATTTGTCCTGGAGTTTAAGAGGTGATATCAGACATAACTTCTTCAGATTCCAACTTCAAAACACTTTTCTACATCCACAGCTCTGGACATTGTTGATGCACAAGAGTGCATCTCTGACCCACGTTGGTGTGATCCGAGAGAGAATGGGAGGAAGAGGAATCCAGCAGGGGAGAGGAAGATATCAGACACAAGAAGAGGAAGAGGAGCATCTCTACTGAAATAACACCAGACAGATGAAATGATGCCCAGTGAATGCATTGCTGGAATATTGCTTTAGTGAACAATAAACTATCACTTTGATGAAAATAAATTCTGAGCGATCTGTCGGATTCAAATTTACAGTTGTTAACAATAGTGAAACAGCATTTTTGCATGAGGTTCCAGTTGAACAAAACCATGTTTTGACGCAATCTGACACTGTGCAGCTTGAAATTATGAATACAGGTCTTTACATTTATAGGTATAAAACTGATATTTGTAAGGTTTAAACACCATTTTAACCACTATAGAAAGGCAAATATCGCTTACGTCTTCCTGAATAGTGCCATAGTTCCAAATTTCTAAATGAAAAAAGAAATATTTGTGCAACAAAAATGCTCCTATGAGAAAAGCAGTCTTCTTTTTTAAAAATTTTTTTATTGGTATTAAATGAAATTATTCTGTGTATAGTGTCCAAAACTTTTGTTTACTGTAGGTTTATAGCGTTCAAATAAATCAATTAATAAAATGAATTTTAAAAAAAAATTAATACCAGACACGGCCCTAACAAAGCAAACACTCGCGTGCGGTAGCTGCCAGGACAGGATGTGAGTATGCGCGTCGGAAGTGACGTCACTGGGCAGGTCAACATCCGGAGCGCAGCTCAGCGAGAGACAGGAAGTTTTCTTCTAAACAGGAGTAGAAACAGTTTTTATCCAAAAATGGAGTAAGTGACGCGTCTTTCTTGTGTCGGAGCGGCTAATCTTCCGACCATGTCGACCGCGGTGAGAAGCGGGGACATCATCCACCTGAACGTAGGAGGGAAGAGGTGAGGAACCGGAGGATGTTTGTAGCGGCTGGGCTAACCCCGGCTAGCTGCAGCCGAGCGCTGCTCATAAAGGACAGGGGTTCAAATCCCACCGGGATTCTACCCCGATAAGGAATCAGGATATTACAGAATTATACACGTAGTTGTTCCCAATACTTTAAACGTTTGAAGTTACTCATAAAAAATAAAAAAAGCTGTAGCCATCATCTATTCTGGCTGGTTTGAGCCATTGTTTGTGTTTTGTTCGGCATAGTTCTTTTAAAAATTCCCTTAACATAATAAAAATAACTTTAAAACTTGTAATAGAAAGGCCAAATTGAAGTGAAAGTAAGAAGCTGCCTTGTGTCCGACAATGGAAACATGGGAAGATCGCTGTACTCGATTTAAGTGTTTTACGGGATAGTAAAGTACGGCACAGATTAAACTATTATGACTTAGACTTGCATGTGGAAAAAAAACAATTAAAGAAAACACGGAGTAAAAGCTAACTAGTGCCTTTTAAAGTATACGATAATAATAAGAGTTACAGCAAATTAGTTAACCTCTTGTTTATCACGAACAAACTAATATAAATATTTCCACCACTGCAATACCAGACCTTCATCCAGAGTTGGGTAAGGTTCATCCAGATGTACTGTACAGCTCAATGTATAACTTCTATGTGGGTTATAGATTTGGAATGTTTGCATTATAATCCAAAGCAAACACACACAACAAGAGAAAAGCTGACAAAGTTTGTTCACAGGTTTAGCACCTCACGACAGACGCTGACGTGGGTTCCTGACTCCTTTTTCTCCAGGTGGGTAATGATAACTCACACCTTCTACATTCAATCACAAAACATTTCAGATTCCAAACTCCATTGAAAATGTTTTATTGACTAACAGCTGGATGTTTTGTTTTTGTCTTCAGTCTATTGAGCGGTCGGATCTCGACTCTGAAAGATGAAACTGGAGCTGTGAGTTCATTGGTTCTTTATCACGATGTCTGTTCATTACATCACAATCAACCCTCTGTAGGTTTGTCTGATACCCTTCTGTCCTTCCCTTCTTGCTGTAGATCTTCATTGACAGAGATCCGTCTCTGTTTGCCACCATCCTTAACTTCTTGCGGACCAAAGAGCTGCACCCCCGCTCCATCAACGTGCACATGCTCATGCACGAGGCCGAGTTCTACGGCATCACTCCACTGGGTGAGACCTGCTGCATGGTCCAATCAGAGCAGAGCACTTTGTCCACCACGACTTCATAATTATTTAAATTTAGAAAGCAATTTGATTTAATTTGTTTCTTATTAGTGCGTAAGCTGCAGCTGTGTGACGAGCTGGACCGATCCTCCTGTGGAAACGTGCTGTTTAACGGCTACTTACCTCCACCAGGTATGCCTGAGCCTCTATGCTCGGTCTGAGAATCAATTTGCAGGCCTGACTTGAGGATCAATAAACCAGTGTGAGTCACTGAAACACCTGCAGCCCCTGAGTCGGGTCCTCACTTCCTGTCTCTATCATCACAGTCTACCCAGCGAAGCGACGCAATCGTCACAGCGTAGCCGGATCGCAGTTCATGGCAGGTAGAGTCATCTCTGCAGAGAGGGCACCAGTCAGACGCAGCAACACAATGCCACCCCAACCTGGGGAATTCTGGGATACTCGGCAGGCCGAACGTTGAGGAGAGGACAGCTGGAGGTAAACACATAAAATCTGTGGATTACAAACCATCAACAGAGTGTTTTGTGAAGCTTTATGACCACAAAGAAATTACAAATATGTTGGTAGGTCAGTTCTCTGATCCCGGTCTGGTTCGGATCATCTGCGGTCATCACAACTGGATCGCTGTGGCCTACGCACAGTTTGTCGTCTGCTACAGGTAAACAGTTCCACAACCAGTGATCAGGACATGTTAGAGATTAACACTGTATTCTGAACATTTGGACATGACCTCAGCTTCTGACTCTCCCTCAGGGTGAAGGAGTCGACTGGGTGGCAGCAGGTCTTCACGTCTCCTCGTCTGGATTGGGTGATTGATAGAGTCGCACTCAACGCCAAGGTGATGGCCGGCTCCCTGGGAGACAACGACAAGATGGTAGCCGTCGCCTCAGCAACAGAGATCATCCTGTGGGCCATCTGCCCAGACGGCAACGGAAATGAGATTGGTACTGGTTTCTATGTCAGCCTTTTCTTGATGACCAGCCATTCCTTTTTCATGACCAAATGATGTTAAATCCATTGTAAGAACATCTGTTCCTGAAGAGGAGGTAAATTAAAGAAATTACATCAAGGCAAACAGAAGATTGATAAATACATCAGCCATATTTTAAGAGTGATCTGTGCAGGTTCACAGCTACTGCGTTACTATAAATCTGTGGCTGTAGAATTTTCTATAAATGTTCTTGTCAGAAACAAAACTGGTGTCTGAATTCTCGTCTCTGCAGGCGTCTTCAGTCTGAATGTCCCTGTGGAGGCTCTCTTCTTTGTTGGTAATCAGTTGATCGCTACCAGCCACACAGGGAAGGTTGGGGTTTGGAACGCCGTCACCAAACACTGGCAGGTGAGAGAGAGACATTCCGTTGTGCAGCAAGTCTGATCCATAAAACTGTTGCTGCAGTGAGGCGACAGACACTAAATCAGTGTGTTGTGTTGCTCTGCACAGAATCAGGACGTGGTTCCCATCAGCAGCTACGACACCGCCGGCTCCTTCCTCATCCTGGGTGGCAACAACGGCTCCATCTACTATATAGGTCTCATTCATTGGTTTTTAAAAACAGACAGCGTCTCTCCGATGGTTGGGACCAGTGAAACTTGTGACCTGTTGGTCATCTTCAAACTGTAAAGTCATTGCTGCTCATAATTCTTTTGTTTTGCGCTTGTTAGACGTACAGAAGTTTCCTCTGAGGATGAAGGACAACGATCTGCTGGTGACGGAGATGTTCAGAGACCCGACTGAAGATGCCATCACCGCCCTCAGCGTCTACCTCACTCCCAAATCAAGTAAGGGACTTGATCTAATACCATACCGCTCACTGAAACCAGTGACCAATCAGTAGAACACAACCTGTCTGCTATAAATGTCATAAACATGTTGGTCATGTGATCAGGTGACAGCGGGAACTGGATTGAGATTGCGTATGGGACCAGCTCCGGGACAGTTCGAGTCATCGTTCAGCATCCAGAGACGGTCGGCTCGGGTCCACAGCTCTTCCAGACGTTTTCTGTCCATCGCAGCCCCGTCACCAAGATCATGCTGTCAGAGAAACACCTCATCTCAGGTATGACGGCTGTGACGTGTTGAAACGCAACATTAAATGATCACGTGACCTCTAGATGCTCACATGTGCCATCTCAGTTTGTGCCGACAACAACCATGTCCGGACCTGGACAGTGACCCGGTTCAGAGGGATGATCTCCACTCAGCCTGGATCCACGCCACTCACCTCCTTCAAGATCCTCAAGCCTGGATGACGTCGACGGACACGGAGGCTGCAGTGCCGGCACAGAGATAGGTAACGATAAATCTCAGGGGTCAAAGGGCGGAGCCTTGCTCAGCATCGTCCTGAACTGTTTCAGTTTCGTCTTAGCTTTTCTTTGTTGTTCAGGAGCATTTTGTTTAGATGAACATCAGTTCTCCGTCTGAAACACCAGAAAACGTACAGGTTCAGGAGGCAACGCAAAGTCAGCGGTGTGTGTCGTGTGTTTCAGGTCCGTTTGGAGAAAGAGATGACCAGCAGGTGTTCATCCAGCGAGTCGTACCGGACACAGATAAACTTTACGTGAGGCTGTCGTCCAATGGGAAGAGGTGAATGTCCACATTAGGCTGTAGCAGCAGAAGCTTCTCCTTTAACCAATCAGAAGGCAGAGGAGGAGTTTCATTGATCGGCATTTATAAAGTACGTCAAAGGAGCTCCAGCTCAGTGATGTCACCAACTCTCTTTCAGGGTTTGTGAGGTGCGCTCAGTGGACGGCACCTCCATCACCGCCTTCATGGTCCACGAGTGCGAAGGCTCGAGTCGCATCGGCTCCCGCCCGCGTCGCTACCTCTTCAGCGGCCATAGCAACGGCAGCATCCAGATGTGGGACCTAACAACCGCCATGGACATCGCTGGAAAAGTCGACATCAGAGGTGAGGCTGGTGAAGAAGTCACCGCCGGTGTTCAGAATGCTCTGTCATTGGTCGGTAATGAGGGCTCTCATTGGTTGTCTCACAGCGCTGGGTGGGCCCACGGAGGAGAGCTGCTGGAGCTTTTGGACCAGTGTGATCTGGCTCTGACCAGAACACCTGACAGCACGCCGCGGGCCTCCACCTGCAGGTACACACACACACATATACAGTTTGTTAGTCTTTATCAACCCTGTAGAACTTGAAAGGAGGTTATGTGATCCTTGCTGGAACAATAAAATGACTTTAAAATGTTTAATTTACAGTTTTATTAAAGGAAGAGCTTTATTTAGGGGACTCTCTTGTTGTTATTGTTGTTGACTGTTGCACCTCCCTCCCCTCCAGCCTCCACTCTCAGCTGAGTGACGGCTTCCGAATGGAGCGCCTCCACTCTGGAGGACGAGGAGGTTCCTCCACCTCGGGTTCCTCTGCCTCCCTGTGTGGCAGCCTCCCTCGCCAGGGGCCTCCTCCCCTTCCCCTCACCAAACCCATCAGAGACCCCAGCTGCTCGGCCGGACCCGGACCGCAGACCCTCGCCATCCCAACCTACATGAACACCCTCCAGCCCCAGCCAGAACGCCAGATCCCGGCCCAGACCAGATCGGGACAGAGACTGTGGGTCCTTACGGAGGGGGAGCTTTGTTGAGCGCTGCCAGGAGCTGGCGAAGAGCTCTGAAAGCGCTCCAGGGTCCGGGTTCGGGTCCCTGTTGGGATCAGAAGGCGCCAGACGAAGCTTAGCGGTATGCAGCGAGCTAGAGGCCAGATTCGGGAGCAGGACCCCCACCACCTTCTCTGTGTCACCTGCTGCACGCAACTCTCCAGGAAACCCTTCCTACTTATCATCATCATCATCGCATTGCAGAGCCACTCCCACGTCTTCATCAAGCCCCCGCCTCTCCCCAAACCCCAGCCATGAGCCCCAGTCGGTCTCCGGCGCCTGTCTCTCCTCAGCGCGGTGCTGCAGCATCACCTCCTGATGCTCCGGCGTCCCCCGAGAGCCCGGCAGGTCCGGACAGTCCCGCCGGCGGTCCGCCCACCAGCCCCAAACCACACATGAATGAGACCAGCTTCTGATTGGCTTTTCATACACCACTCTGCAGGCATTCAGAGTGAACCCGTCAGCCAATCCCGTAAGCGGATTCATGTTTAAAGCAGGTCTCGAGACGTGAAAGACCAAACAGCTTTTTGGCTGGAGTGAACAGCCAATCAAGCAGTGTTCTGTTGCCATGGTTACCACATGCTGGTTCCTCATTGATGTGATCAGTTTTTCTACATTATCAGTAAATCAGATGACTCGGTGAAAAATACAAGGGCTCACTCTTGCCTTGTTGCTTAACTGTTGCTAACCTGTCAAATCTGTCCATTTGAACAAACTTCAGCTCCAGCAAGCCACTGGAAAAACAGAAATGTTTCTGACCCCTTTCATAAAATAAATCTCATTGAAGCTGGAGATGATGGATCTTTCTCTGATTTAACAGTCAAAAATACATTTAAGGCTCGTTCTCCATTAAGTGGTGCCAATTGAAGCCGTGTTGGTTTACCTACTGCGCCTCCAGATAATGATCTCTGAAGAAAAGGACATAAATTATGTATGAATGTGCTAACATGTTATAGCTAGTAGCTCTGTCCTAGCCCTTACATGGTCCAATTAGCTTTAGCATATCATGTGACATCACACGTGAGAGACTTTTTCTAGGTTCTTGTTGTGAAACAACTTGACTCACCTCACAGTGTGAACATCATATGTAGCATTAGCTTAACTAAGCTAGCTGTAGTTGTCATCTTTGTTAAAATCCCCATTTTCAGCCAGAGATACTTTTGTCCTGACGTGAAGTTAAGAACTGTTTGTGTTCCTAAATCTATTTGTCAGGTTAGCAACAGAAACCAGAGTGATCAACCAATCAGATGCTGGATCTGTGTGGCTCTGCAGAGCATTTTAGCCACTTCATGGCCTTTAGTTCTGATTTTACAGAACATTTCCAAATTTACAGACCTCAGTGGAACATTCATCAACTAAACGTTCTCCACGCACGCTGGTTGAGTCTGGGGCTAAAAGAGTGTTAATATCTGAGTCAAACGTGGTCGTTGTGCTGCTGCGAGCAACAGAAACTCACCAGTTCATTTAGAACGGAACTGTTTTGTAGCTTTTTATGAGGGGAAAAAAATGCTTTTGTATAAAAACTTATTTTTTTATGTCTTTGATAGACATTCTGTGTCGTTGCACAAAAATACAACAGACTTTTTTACAACGAAATGTCTTTGCTTTCGTGTACAGAGTTGGGGAAGATCTGACTAAATTCACTGTGATAGAAAACAAACGGAGAATGTTGAACCAACAGCCTTTGAACATGTGATTACGGTCTGTATTTTTCTTCCACAAATCTAAAACCAAGAATCATCTTACTGGGTGAATCAGACTGTCAAAGAAATGTTCAATTAAAGACCATGTTAATATTGATTTGTTATTGGTTTTCTGATTGTATGTTAGTTTACCCATGAGGCTCTGTACAAGTACTGTATTGGAAGTACATTTACTGGATGACTGTACTGCATCAGAATGGGTTGTATATTAAATTTATTGTTGATCACAGACAAATAAATACAGTTGACACCTTATCCTTGAGATTGATTTCATTCCTGCTGAGCTAAAATCAACCTAAGGTCATGTTTGAACTGGTTTCATCACTGGTATCACTGGTGCTAGGACTACAAATGTGAACTTAAATTGATTACAGTATTTAGCGATCAGAAGCATCGCTTGAGTTTTGATTTAGTTGACTGCTGGCCAGAGGTTTACAGAGAGGTACACTATCACACTTCCCTAATTTAAGAGTTTAAAAAAGCTCACATTAATTCGTAGTACAGTATTTTCTGCAGTGTAAGGCGAACCAAAAGCTTTCAATTTTTTCAAAAACTAACAATGCGTCTTACAATCTAGTGTGCCTTATACGTGAAAAACGTTTTAAAATAGGCCATTCATTGAAGATGAGTTCTCTGATGAGTTCTCTGCTTTCAGCCGTAACCAAAACCCACAAGTCTTTGCGCTGCTCATCAGACCCCCCACCGCCTACACACACACACACACACACACACACACACACACACACACACACACACACACACACACACACACACACACACACACACACACACACACACACACACACACACACACAGTGTCTTGCTGTTTCAGGTGTCAACCACATTTGCGAATCAATTGTAGCATACCAGGCACTTTCTGGCTAGCGAGTGACTTGGCTCTTGAAATTTGAGAAAAGGCTGCAGAGTCATGAATGCAATCTCTTTAGCGGAGCTCAGTCTAGTGGATGCCTAATGCAACCTCAGTAGTTTCTGTTCTATGCGCCTTATAATGCTGTGCGCCTATTTTGGAGAAAACAGTTTTAAAATAGGCAATTCATTGAAGGTGTGCCTTATGATCAGGTGCACCTTATAATCCAGTGTGCCTTATATATACGTATATGATTTTTTTTTTTAAATAGGCCATTCATTGAAGGTGCGCCTTATAGTACTGTATTTACATTCTGCAATCACCACAATGCAAACAGTGTTTGGGAAACAATTCTGTAAGTTCAGCGAGGAAAAATCTACCTCATCCTTCCCCGCCGCTCCTCTAAGCCTTGATCCATCCCTGTTGAATATGACAGAATTTTCCATTAACCAAGTATGATATTTTAATTTACTATCAGTTTTCATTTACTGATATTTTTTCATTTTTCAGTGAAACACATCTTTTATTATTCAGGTTGATAGCTGACTACGTGTGCCAGTAAAAAGATGACGGCACAGAGAGAGAACGGCATTTTTGGTTTTCTGTCGGTTGATAATTTAAGTTCAGCATTTTGTTTTGTTTTATTTATTTTTTTATAAATGCCAGAGGCACTCAATTAGACACTGATTGTTTTATTCAAAGGTAACTTTCAAGCCAATGTCTTTTTTTTAGTTCAAACTGGGATGAACTGGAGTCTCAATGGGGTACAGTGGAATCAGGGGGCAGGAAAGGGGCGTGGCTGGGTGTGACAGACAGGTGATGGAAGTGGTGGGCATGTGGAGGATGATACATATATAACCCCAACATTATATTTATTAGACTTCTTTAATTCATGTACATAAAGCATACAAATAGCCATGTTATTTGGATATTGGTAATTGTCTGAATTATTAGCATAGAACATTAACAGCATTCAACATCATGAGCAAACATTCAGAACATGATTGGGTTGATTCTTATGTAGTGGCAACATGTTTCAGTGTGATCTGGATTCTAGGGGCAGTTCCTCCCGGTTTCAGGAGTCTCACGGTGACATCACGGTGGGACGGTGTGCTTTTGGAGTGACCTCAGCGTGGGTTTGCTCTCAGATGGATGTCAAATGTTTCTGCAGAGTCCAGATTAGTGGACAAACCAATCAGAGAGATTCACAGGTTGGGTTCACATGGTGCAGGAGGACGATGACTGGTTGATCCGCCGACAGCTGAACATGTGAGGTGTGCCGAGAACGGTCAGAGCCAGATCTCCTCGCTGCTGGTGCTGTTCACCCGGTAGATGTAGCCCACCATGGGGTATCTGGCGAAACCTGAGGAGCGTTGGAGAGAAGCGTTCAGACACCACTTCCTCCAGCTGAAGACAAACTATAAATAATAAAACAACTACCCGACCTCTGGCGGCGTATGCTAGAGACAGATCTTCCTCCTCCTCTTCCTCGGTCCTCTCCCCCACACTGCTCTGCTGGGCGGCCTCTCGAGCTACAAGGATGACGCAGGAGGTGAAGGAGATCGATGGATAAAGGCTGCGTTATGTTCTTAGTTTGATGAGAATATTCCAATGTCATATCTTTCCTTTGTAACTACAGCCAGGAGAAGATGTGCTTAGCTTAGCATTCAGAACACGCTAAAATAACCAGTCTGGCCATGCTAAGCTACTGGCACCTCGACTAGAGTTTTGCTGGGACTGGAAGCTGGTTTCTGGGCCCTGGTGACCACCACAATGGAAAAGGTACAAGCTTCAGTTTACTGTGTGCGTACTATATTTTATAAATATATTCAGTATTTTCTACACTACAAGGCACACTGGACTATAAGGCGCACCTCCAATGAATGACCCATTGCTAAAAAAATTTGATTATAAGGCGCACTGGATAATGAGGCGCATCTGACTATAAGGTGCCCTTTCAATGAATGGTCTATTATAAAACTGAATATGGCACTCAGTATTATAAGAATAAAAAGCTACTGTAGTGGCTTCTGTTGTGTTATGCATCCACTAGATTGAGCTGCGCTAAAGGGATTGCATTCATGACTCTTTGGCCTATTTTAAAACCTTTTTTTCATGTATAATGCGCACTGGATCATAAGGCGCACCATCAGTTTTTGAGAAAATTAAAAGCTTTTAGGTGCGCGTTAGTGTAGAAAATGCTGTAATCATGCTCAGCACTAGGCTGACGTCAGTCAGAGGAGTCGGTTTTAAGACGTCTCACTTCTTCTCAGAGTGCTGAGGTCATTGAGCTGCATGTTGGCGGGCAGAGACATGTTCTCTCTGGGGATGTGGATCTTCTCCGTCATCCTCAGGCTGACGGAGTCACTGCGGGAGAGGACATTAATGATGGTCGACAGGATGGGGGTAAGTATTTATAAGAGGAGACGAGGTTATATTAAATAAAAAGACGTCAATGAGGTGAGAACAGAAGGTGTGAGATGAATAAATATCGATGACCTCCATCAGTCTAGTCACTATGGGTATTCAGAGGGGGGTCAACCCCCCCAAGCGAACCATGTTGAGGTAGCGACGGTGACGTTACCTTTTCTTAGTCATGAGAATCTGCACCGGCTCGTCTGTAACAGAACAAGCAGACTAGTCATCCTGCTGAATGACGAATGCTGATGGCAGTAGGTGCTTTATCCCCCCCCCCCCCCCCACACACCCCCTCACCGAACGGCTTGCCCTTGTTCTTCTGCATGAGGCAGAGGACGATCAGACTGAGGATGAGGAGGGCCATGAAGGCCATGGCCCCTCCAGTCACGATGCCCAGCACAGGAACCTCCACGCGGGACTGCAGGAACTCTGAGGACACGATAAGAGTCAGAGCAGCGGACCTCTGGGGGCTAACCACACGTTAGTGTAGCATCACTGACCAGCCAGGGTGAGGTTGCTCTGTGCCGTTCCCACGCTGTTGCTGGCGTTCAGAGACACATTCCCTGCTAGGTTGCTGCTGAGCATCACCCTGAGCGTGTGATTGGTCAACCAGGGGTAGCCCCGGGAGTCCAGGATAAGGAAGTCGGAGGTGTTGGCCACCACCTGACCTGATTGGTCCGTGAAGCTGATGGAGGCGGGCGGGTTGGACCGAACCAGGGCGAAGAGGAGCAGAGAGAGGCCGGGGTCCGAGGTGTGGCTGTACTGGGCGTTCACCCGGAGGATCTCTGGTTTAACTAGGGGGAAGAGGAGAGACAAACTTCATCCACCGGACCAACAGGAAGGACTCTGACCTCTCAGACTCACACTGGATGTTGAGGGTGACGGTGGCGTTGTAACTCGCTCCGGTCTGGGGGTTGGATGCGACACACACCAGCTCTCTGTCCCACCTCCTGGCCCGCAGAGAGAAGCTGCTGCTGTGATTGGTCCCTTTGTGTCGTGAGGTCATCAGGCGCCTCTGTTTGTGTGGCAGCTCGCTCTGACGCTCCCCATTCAGGTACCATGTTAGAAGGGGCGGGGCTTGGGGATCCAACAGCTCTGATTGGCAGTTGAACTGGTGTGTCGTGGTTTCCTGCAGCGTCACAGCTGCTCTCTGCTGTCCATTGATTTTGGGGGAGGGCTCCATTGCACCTGATATTGAAGGATTAGTGTTGATAATGTAACTCATATTTAAATTAATTAAAATGCAATTCATTAATAATTAAATATTCAGACTGTTCTGAGGAAACAGAATTAATGCGATTGTAAGAGCATTGTTATCACTCTCATATCTGACCATTGTTAGCTTAGCCCAGAGACAGGGGACACCTGTAGAGGTTTCCCACCGCCCAGGCTTACCTGTCGAGGACAGAGAGAGTGTGTGAAGGAACACCACAGTAGACGCCCACCGGCTCACACACACACACGCCATGCTGGCCCACCACAGCAGCACACACACATCTACCTGAGAGAGAGAGAGAGAGAGAGAGAGAGAGAGAGAGAGAGAGAGAGAGAGAGAGAGAGAGAGAGAGAGAGAGAGAGAGAGAGAGAGAGAGAGAGAGAGAGAGAGAGAGAGAGAGAGAGAGAGAGAGAGAGAGAGAGAGAGAGAGAGAGAGAGAGAGAGAGAGAGAGAGAGAGAGAGAGAGAGAGAGAGAGAGAGAGAGAGAGAGAACCTGTTAACATCTTATAGTCAAAAAGATTTGATCTACATCATTCACTGACACACAGACACACAGTTTAGGGATGCTTGCCTGTAGTCTGGGTCATGTGACCTGTGTGAAAACCTCAGGCTAAAGCAGGAACGTTCTCTGAACACTCAAACGGTCGAATAGAGACAGAAAACGCTCCACGATCACTCGGCGTTACCTCAGCTCCATCTCACGCTGCTCTGATTCAGCCTGCAGGAGGTCCATGGCAGCAGAGGAGATGTTGGAGGAGGTGATGGAGGAGGTGAAGGAGAAGGTGAAGGAGGAGGTGAAGGAGGAGGTGAAGGAGGAGGTGATGGAGATGACGAGTCAGCTTCCGTCTAGCTGCACTCTGATGCTCACAGCAGCTCTGCAGCAGCTCCAGGATCAGCTTCACCAGCTGACGCAGGCAGATGGGAGGAGGAGGAGGAGGAAGAGAAGGGAGGAGGAGGAGAAGGAAGCAAACAGAGCTGAGAATGCAGGACGAAAGATGCACAGGCAGCAGAGCAGCAGTTATAAACCCTGTCGGTGGTGATCAACATTATTCCAGTGGTGAAAAGTGAGTGTGAGCCATCAGCACATACGACTCTGAGATCCATTAATCAGCCTGAGGTATCTCTGCAGTGAACAGACCAGAGCAGCCGATCACAGCAGACTGAGAAAACACCTCAGGAGAAGTTTCACATCCTTCTTCATGGTTTAAATGTGTAAACTATATTGTTATTGATAATAACTTCAGTTTAAACTGATCAATATTACAGACACTGATGATGATTAACTGATTAACCTGATGCAGACCCAGACTCCTGACCCAGCTTCTGGTTTCTGGGGAATCTTATCCCATTCCCCCAGTTCTGGAATGTTTCCCTGTCCACCTGCTGAACCGCCTCCTCCAGATCCACCAGAGGTTTGGATTCCAGTCAGGTGACTCTACTCCTTCAGAGCAGCCTTCTGATTGGAGCTGATCAGCCAGTGAACATTATCTGCCTGTTCACTATTCCAATTAAATCCACCGCTGGCAGAGGGCAACAACTTAATCAGTCTATCACCATCAATGGTGCTCAGTCGACAAAACGCGTTAAAAAATAAACGCAAAGGATATCAACAGTGTGGGTGTCCCAGAGTGAGTCTTCAGAATCTGCTGGTTGGCTCAATTATGTGTGATATCATCAACAGGGCGGGGCATACAACAAGTGTGGGGGGAAAAAAACGCAGTTTATAAGGCACATTTATCAGTATAAATATAACACGTACACACACACACACACAAGTAAAACCTTTTAAATTATTTATTTATATATATTTATTCATCTCAGTTTGGTTGATATTCTTTTAATCGTTGTTGCACTTTAGTATTTCTTTATAATGAACATAAAAACGAAATAAAAGACAAAATGATGAACCAATAAAAATGAAATGAACCTAAAAAAACAAGAGCAGAGTGCTGGATGAGAGGATGAAGAAGCAGGGAAAAAAGACGAAAGATGGAAAAAAGAGGTGTGATGGTGGGGGGGGTTGAAGGAGCGGAGACAAGAAGGATGGAGGGGAGGAGAAGAGATGGAGGAGGGAAGCTTTCCATTCGCTGGGGTCATCCTTTCCTTCCCCTTCCTCTCCCATCAACGAGAGAAACAGGAGGGCACCAGCCGAGAGATAAAGAGTTTGGCATTATAGTTGTTTCAAATTGCGAACGCAGACCCCGCCTCTTCTCACAGGAACAGGAAGTGCCATGGTGCAAATGGAAAGCTCGCACCCCCCAGCAATCGGATGCTGATGGCGTTCAGCCGGTACAACCCATCACAAGGATTAATACAGTTGAATCTCCTGCTGTGGCCCGTTTGTCCAGTTCCAACAGTCCAGTCCTGCGGTGGGACCATCAACTCCCCCTCCCTCCTGCTTCCATCAGGCCACAAACAAAGCAAAAAACAAGGGGAGGGCTGAGTCAGAGTTCATCCCTGGTTGCCGTGGTGACAGGTTTATTTTGGAGGAGCGGGTCAGTCTGTCTCCGCTCTGGATGATATGTCAACTATTTTACACCTTGTTTTATTTGAAGTCTCTGTAGCACCCGACCCAACCTGGGACACGCCCACAGCCCCGCCCCTAACACGCCGCCATGGCGACGGCAACGAGAAGCACACGCACGACGACATCACTGAAATGATACAACACAAAAATAAGCTCCTCTTCTTCAAGTGTCTCCATACAATAATATTAAAAACAATAAGAACAATCTTCAGGACGTCCTCTTCCTCTTCGGGACATCCTCATCGTCGTCCTCTTTGTTTGGCTAGAAGTCTTCATCGAACGAAAACATATGATTAAAAAAAAAAGACCTCTGAGCAAAGTCTAAGAAAAACAAAAGCAGAGCGATCTATACATGGCATCACTGTACAAGGAAAGGAGCAGGAAACTACCCACAATGCAACACACTGTCACTGACATGGCAGAAGAGGAGGGTAAGGAAGGTGACAGCGATGGAACTCAAAGTGCAGAATTAAAGAACGTCTTCTTTGAACACACGACTGTTTCCTTTAGTCATAAAATCTCTTACAGAAACGTAACGATGACGACATCGACTATCAGCGGTAAAAATTAAATAAAATAAAAAACATGAACGACAGGAATAAAACAACCAATGAGAGAGCTGGTTTGTACTTTGATGTAACAGCTCCACCTTTAAAGTCAGCTGACCTGGCTGGGAAGGGGGCCCCGCCGCCAAGACTCACCTCACCTCACACAGAAGCTGTGGGGGGTCTTTTGTTCTGGCCAATCATGAAGTATTTTAGTGAAAGGGGAGGGGCCAGGTCAAGGCAGATGGGCGTGGTCAGGGGAGGTAGGAGATGACCTTCAGGCTTGAATGCTGGACACGGGTAATGTTGACACTTTGACTTCTGCCCCTGCCCCTCTAATATCAACACCCATCCAAGACCCCTCTGTAGCCAGACTGCCCCCCCCCCCCCAGGAACAGATGGAGACAGATCACCCCCCCTCCCCCTGCTGGGACAGACGACGATGGTTTGGCATGATGCTGCTCAACTCAAGTCTACACAACTCAGGATGGCTGATATGGACCGCTGGACACAGGAAGCACGCCGTCCTGGAAGACAGACAGACGTCGATGATGTCATCATCGCCAAGGCGACCAGGCGTGTTGATGCTAGGTGGTGCCTACCTGTGCTAGACCCCAGCCTGCTCCATGCTGTACTGCAGGTCCGGGGGTTTGTAGCTGAGGAGCATGTCACTGGTGCAGGAGGAGGGGTAACAGGGCGGGGCGTGGAGCTCCCCCTCCACGTCACACACTGCAGGAGGACACACACCTTGAGTGAAACGTTACACACTTATAACGACACGTGCTGACGGCGTCCTACTGACCCGCCTCCTCCGGCTGACGCAGCTGCTGGCTTCCGGTCAGCGACGTCTGGCTCAGGATGTCCGACATGCGCGCAGAACTCAGAGCCTTCCCGGCCAGCAGGCTCATCCCCGACATGGAGTCAGCCTGATCCTGGCGGGGGGGGGGGGCAGAGTCATCAGGGAAAAACTACTGCTGACGTCTTACAATTACATTCTTGCAGCTCTCAGGTCTGACTGGACGGTCGAGGCTGCTAACAGTGCTGCTAAATGTAATTCACCGATGAAAGCACCTGGCTAGTTTTTTGGAGCTAATAAGCTGCTAATATGCTATTATCATGCTGCTAATGTGTTGCTATAGGGATGCTAACATGCTGTTATCTTACGGCTATCATGCTGCTATCATGTTGCTATCACACTGCTAACATGCGGCTATCGTGACGCTAACAAGCTAACATTCACTCAGTGTGTCGGCAGAAAGGCCTCCGTCCACTCACGTAGGCGTCGTCACATGTCTGGATGGTGTGGTGGCGCTGCAGCTGCCCTCGGGACCGGTAGGCTTCCCCCTGGGGGCCTCGGGAATAACCCACACCATTAAGATCGGGCACCTCCATGGGTTGCCCCGGGGGCCGGCACTCCGCATGTTCAGATTCTGATTGGAAAAGTTAGAAACAAGTAAAAAACTTAAGGTCCAATAAAAAGATGGATGATGGATTGGGTGAGGGGGGGTGTGTTATTTTACCTCTGCCTCCACCAGCGCTCCTCATGTAGCCACCGTGTCTGTGTGTGGGGGAGCAGTAGGGTGGGGTCCCCCCCCGGGGGGATCCCATGTGCTCATGGCCATCAGTGGCTTTGGCCAGCAGGCCCTCCTGGGGGTGGTGGTAGGGGGCTGCGGCGTCATCCTCCTCCATGCTCTCAGAGTGAGGTAAGGTGGGGGGGGCCGGGGCCTCCGGGGGTCGAATCTGAAGCAGGTGGTGGTAGTGTTGGCCCCCGGAGGCCCCCTGTGCTGTCTGGGGCTCCAAACTCTCCCCCTGGCTCAGTTGGCGGAGGAGCAGCATCTCTCCGTACTCTTGGGGGGGCCCGCTGGGTGGGGTGGGGGGTGCTTGGCACGGCCGCGGACTCTGCCTCTTCAGCAGGGCTGCCAAGTCCTGGGGGGGCAGCCTGGGGTCGGCATGGCCCGTCAGGGAGTGGCGAGGGGACAGGAGGCCCTGCAGGGTAGGCGTGACGTGATGCTGGGGGGGGCGGTAGTCCAGGGGGGTCGGGGAGAGCAGAGCCTGCTGTAGCGGCGAGGGCGTCCCATAGCTGCCGGCCCCCACCACGCCGCTCTGGTAGCCCTCCAGCCCCGGGACGTTGAGGGACGCCCCCTGCAGGTAGGGGCTGTAGGAGGAGCCACGGGCGGGGGCGTCTCCAGAGAACAGGTGGGGGTTGAACTGAACCTGGTCGTAGCCCGACGTGAAGCGGCCCAGGCTGCGACTGAACAGGAAGGGGAGGAGTTAAGTTTCCCGCCGTCAAACGTCAAAACAGGAAATGCATCAGCTAGCTTGAAGCTACCAATGAGCTAACAGGTAAGGAGAGAGGCGTTCACTGAGAGGGTGGTGCCGCTCCAGGCTCCTCCCAGTGAAGGTCGTCATGGTGATGGAGGTGATGACATCACAAGAGCTGCTACTCTACCTCCGTGAACGTTTACAACCAACCACTCACCCTGCTACCATGACGACGGCGGTGATGTCGTTCAGCTGGAGGGTTCGTAACTATCAGTGCTAATAAAGATCTAATCTGTCCTAACGGCTGATTTATTGTCTCAGAATACAGTTTGCAGTGTTGGAGGCAGCAGAGACAGAAACACAAAAAGAACCGTGAGAAACAAACAAACAAAGAGCATCGGGGTGAGAGTGAAACAATTGTTTCTGCCCGGCCGATTGGCTTCCGTCAGGGGACAGGTGAGTGGGTGGGCGGGGTCACCTGTGTGACTCGGCGTTATCGGCGCTCAGCTGCTTCCCGAGGACTCGGTGCCCCCCCGGCGTGGACAGGAAGCCGCCCTGTCTCTGCGTCCCGGCGCCGAGCTCCACCTCCTGAACCTGAATGGTCACCTGTGCAGAGTGACATCATTAAAACAAATGAAAAACAAATGACTGACGATCTGACGGGGGGGGAGGGGTCTGCAGCCACCTGCTGTTGCTGAGGAACACCCTGGGACAATGAGACAGGGGTCCGTGTGGATGCTGCTTGCTGATTGGTTGGTAGGGAGACGCGGGGCAGGCCTGACGGAGGGGGGCTCCCGCTCTGAGCCTGGTACAGAGCTGGAGGCGCGTACTGGACTGATGACGGTCCTGGGGGGGGGATGGGGCAGAATCAAAACTCAGACCAGTTAGCATGCCAGATACTGTTAGCCTCAAGGGCCACAAACTTTACATCAGCTGCTCCGGCAGAGCGCTCTCATTGGCTTAGAAGTCACTGATGTCACCAAGCAGCTTTCAATGTCACTCAGAGCTAAGGTCAGACTCTCACCATGACCCGGCATCATGCCTGCTGGGCCGGGGGGCGGGGGGCTCGGATTGGGCGGCCTGAACAGGTGGTTGCTGGGATGTGTTGGCGGAGGACTAGAGGGCTGGATACGCAACCTGAAAGAGGACAGGAGGAGACGTGAGACACAGATCCCCGCCCCCCGCCCTCCCCATGTCCAACTGATGAGCACCTCTGGAGCTGGTGGGTCAGGTGACTGGGTTGGTTCTCCCCATGGCCTAAAGACAGACCCTGCAGGTGAACAGATCAGGTAGTTGTTATGATCTCTGGTCATTCTGACTGCTAACAAATGACCCCCTGCCCTCATGCTCCCAGTGGCCCCCACCTGGATCTGCTGGTGGAGGATCTGCTGCTCTTGCTGGTAGAGGATGTGCTGCTGCTGGGTGTGTTCCAGGAACCTCTCGTCCTGCTGGGCAGCATACATCTTCTGGAGCTGCTCGCACTCCTGGAGACCAGAGTTCAGACTGAATTCATGACCTCCATCGATGACGGTGACGGTTTGGACGACTTGTTGTGAGAGGAAGGGACCAGCAGAGGGCGCCGGACTCCTGAGGAGTGAGCTCCACTACAGACGAGTTAATTTTAACTGCTTATAGATGGGACTGAAGGAGATCACACCATTTGGAATAATTATTTTTTCAGGTGAAGACACCTTTCAGCTCACGTGAGCGTCACCACACGTACGAGGACATCTGACTTTGAAATGTTAGCCAGAACTGACCAGGGGGGACCAGGTTTGGACCAGTTACCAGGATGTCATGCGTGTGATTGCCTGTCCATCAGCCGCGTTAACCCTCTTAACGCCAGAGCATCGATAATCCCAACCCAAAAGTACGTCTCTAACATGAAGTGGCCGCTGTGTGCACGATGATTATCCTAAGCCTGAGGTCACCTGACCTGCTATGATGTCATCTCTTAGTAAGCAGGTCAGGCTCACCTTAAACACTGTTGTCGGACTGGTTCAGCAGTCAGCTGATTACCCACAACAAAAAACATGAGTTAACCCGCCCCGGTCCGCGGATGGGACGCAGTCCTGTTGCACGGGCATTTTTAAAGGGGTTCATGGGCAAATAAAAAAGAAGCCCCTAAAAGCTATTAATATTAAATAAGAATAAGGCGTCTCTTAGTTTAGCATCACCCTGATGCTAACGGGCGATCAGCTGACCTCTGAGGGATTTAACTTGAACCCCAGAATAAAAGCAGCGTTGACACCAATACTCCCACCACTCGTTTCGTGAAAGTAGCCCGTTGCTAACGGCGACACAACCCCGGACACATCATACCTGTTTGAGCTGCTTAATGAGGCTGCTGTTCTCTAGGTGAGCCTTGAAGGCCTGGATGGTGGCGGCTCCGTCGGAGAAGCGTCTGACTGGGGAGAAGCGCTCCATTGGGAGATGAAGGGTGTTGCAGTCTTTATAGCTGGACCTGTGTGTGTGTGTGCGTGTGTGTGTGGGTAGGGGGCACAGACACAACAGATAACACACAGAGACACAGTCATATACACACGAGGAGAGTGTGTAACACAGGATGGAAAGAACAGAAGAATCCAGTGGCTTTATTTTGTGATGCCATTCATCCTGCTGTCGTAACATTTTTGCCTGTGCACCAGGTAAATAAGGTAAATAAGGTTGTGTGTGCGCCTGTAAACAATCCGGTGCAGCTGTAAACACAGCGCTTTAATGAGGACCAAAGGAAGAACTTCTCACCTGAACCCTGTGAAAAATAAATCCAGGCAGGACATAAATGAGGAGATGAAGCTAAGCAGCTACCGCATTCATCAAGCTGAGCTTTAAACCCTCGTTTTAATCGCATCCTCGCTGTGAGAACCCACAGATATTGTCCTTGTTGGAACATTCTTAGCTTCTCCCTCAACGCCAGAGGAACCGGGAGTGTTCCAGAGCTCCTCTGGCGTCAGGACGAGAACGTGACCTGAAGGAGGAGCTCAAGAAGTTCCTCCAAGAGAACTTTAAGAAAATGAATACGTAGTTCTTTGAAAAGGTTTGCAGATGACACCAGTGTTTCAGTCAAGATGCTCGACACCTGTCCCACATGGTGGTGCCACCCTCAAAACTTAACCCACAATGCACTTCTCAAAAAAATCACATCTATGGCACCAAAATGTCAAATGCGTTGAATTACTCAGAGAACCAACAACTTTCAAGAAGTCCACAAGCAAGAATTTTCCTCATGAGTTTCATTTCTCCTGGAGGGTTGAAACAGGACCCCCCCCCCTCTTTTGGAGGAGACCCTGTAACACCCCCGACCACAAAAACAACCTCTGAAACGTCACCTACTGTGATGACATCCTCACTGACATATGACATCAGGTGTGTGTGTGTGTGTGTACGTGCATATAAAGCTTGCGTCCCCTCACCGGGTGTGTGTGTCAGGGGCCCAGCCCCCCCTCTGGCGGGAGCCCTGGGGGCGCTGCGACTCTGCCGAGGGCTCGCCATGCGACGTGCACGTGAGCGCGTGCGTCGTGTGCCGCTTGGAGCGGTTCGCCAGGTACCTGGGCCGCAGGGAGGGGGGGAGGACGGGGGGTGAGGGTGGGAGACAGGAAGCAGCGCTGGTCAGCTCTCTGTCCTCATTGGCCAGTTAGAGATGGGGGAGAAAGGCCCGCCCCTTCCTATCTCTGCCAATGAGTGCCGTTGATCATATCATGTTGGCCAATCAGAAAACATCAAACTACACCACAGAGGATGTTAGAGGCTACGGGCGTCCCGCAGCTCCCAGTCTAGCTGGGGGGGGGACGCCACAGATTTTTGGATTTGCAAGCGTTAGCAGAGCTGTGTGAGGAAGGCGAGAAGAATTTGGCACTGAAACCAGAAAGATAAAGCAGCTGCTGGCCGGAGAGTTTGAGCGACAGGCTCAGTTTGGAACCGAGGGCGCGATGGAGACAGGAGAGAGGATGGAGTGAAGCGCCACAGCGGTGGAAACCTCCCGTTGGAAAAAAAAAAAGCAGAGCAGCCTGGAGGCACTCACTCCCAGCAACACAGGACACCACGACGCCTGAGGAGGGGCCGTCTGAGCAGGGGATGCTGGGAAACCCAACCTGGACCAGGAGTCTATGTGAGGACTGAACCTGAAGGAGAAGCTGCAGAGATCAGCTGGTCTCTCCAGAGTTTAAGCTAGCTATCCTGGCGTCCAGGCTCCGCCCTGTGGTCGCAGGTTAGGCCCCGCCCCCAGAGCATCCGGATCAGACAGCACCTCCGTCCAGTACGGCAGCGGGAACAGTCGCCGTAGGGGGGGCTTACCTCTGCACCGCCTCCTGGTCCGGTTCTCCGTCTGAGCCCTCCTCATCCACCGGGGCAACCGCTGGGATCGGGTGCTGGGGGAGAGACAGGGGGGTGGCTTCAGTTTGCATGAACGACAGAACCTGAGTGACACTCGCACCGGATCCTCACCGGGCTGGCGACCAGCGGCGACGGCCCCCGGGGCCTCTTGAGGAGCTGAGCGTGTAGCTGGATGTTGGCCCCGCCATCGGAGGCTCGTCGGCCCAAAGGACCCATTCCATTCAGGAGCTGCAGAGTGGGGGGCTGCAGCAGCGATTGCTCCTGGGGGGGGCGGCAGGAGGAGTAGAGCGTCAGAACAGGAGAACTTTGCCTCCTCCTCACGGAGGGAGCGTCTGATCCCCTACCTTGTACTCCAGCTGCTGCGTGGGCTGCAGGCTCTGGGTGGGCATCAACGTGTGCATCTGGCCCATGGTGGGGGGCAGAGGGGGGAACGGGGGCTGGGGCACCACCCCGCGAGGGAAACCCGGAGGCAGCTTCTGGAGGTCCTCCTGCATCTCTGTCCTGTTTGGGAGGAAAATGACCCGAGGGGGGGTTCACGACCTCATCGCTAAGGAACCCGTACGGAGGTTGTGAGTTCTGACGTTACCTTTGGTCAGGCACCCCAACCGTGTGCCGCCTCATAGACAGGTAGCGAGCCATGGCCTCGGGGGACGGCTCCTCCCCTTCGTCGCTGTCCAGCGCCATGCTGCCTTCAGGCTAATGAGAACATGTGTCATGTGACTAAACATGATGGGCGGGGCTTGAACAGTGACAGAAGTGTGTTTTGATAGGTTTTCCGTCTCTGAGATTCAATCTCACCTCCACGATCTGGTTCTCGGGGTTGATGAGCTGGACGTGAGGGACGGTCATGATGGGATTACCCTGTGGATCCGTCTGCTGGAGACACACAGGTCAGGTGAGGATTCCACCAATCAGCTTAGTGAGGTTGTGTTAAACCAATCAAATCCATTCGGAGGACGAACACCGAACGAGACTGGAGAGACGCTTCAAGATCTCACCACTAGCTGAGACAAAGACGCTCCTCACATCATGATGTCATGATGTCAATCATCAAAAATCAATCAGAAATGGATCATCAGAGTCATGTTTTAATCATGACCACAACTTCTGATCAGGCGATGATCGATTTCACTCTACAAGACCAATGGGACCCCGAGAAAGATGTGTTTACCCTGTAAAATTAGCCTCAAAATCAGGTCAAAGTGGTTTTCAATCGTTCGGCGGACGACCAGTTTTTCTCTGGCGATCAAACATATCGATCTGAAGATCAATCATGAAGCAGTTCTGCAAAAAGATCTAATCAATAATGAGTACTTCCAGCACCAACGGGCCATGACTCACCTGTATAGCATTCAGGGGGTAGCTAATGGGGCGCAGGGCGGGCGGGGGGACAGGCAGGGTCTTGTGTTTCTTGAGGCGGTCGGCCAGCAGGCTGTAGATGGCGCTGTAGTGATCGTACGCGTCCGTCTGGAGGGACTGGGGAGGGAATCCGGACAGAGCAATGAGATGAACCCTGCACCTCTCAGGTTACCATGGTTACTTACATTCACCTGTCTGAATGAAGCGCTTTAAACACCAGGATGTAGCTGTTCACTATGACCCACCTGAAGCGTGCGCTCCCGGTCCAGACCCATCTCAGACATGGCAATCAGCACCTGATCCAGGATAAGCTCCGCCTCCCGCTCCGTCTTCACCTGCTCGCACTCCGCGATCAGCTGGGAGGAGAAGACATGACGTTACGTGTGTGGAGTCGTTCTGACAGCGGATCCTGTCTCGACGCCTCCACCAAGGGTAATGGTCTCACCCTGTCAAAGTCTGGATCCGGGTCTCCTTGTCTCATCCACTTGTTCTTACAGATCTGCTCCATGGTCAGCCTCCTGCTGGGCTCCAGGACCAACATGTGTCGGATCAAATACTCACAGTCTGAACCAAAGAGAGCACCAGTTAAGAGTCGTCTGCCTTTCGTTTGAGAAAAACGTTGCTGATGACGTCTTTTACAACTAAGTCCTACCTGTGGACATGAAGAAGGGGATGCGGAACTTCCCGCTGAGGACACGAGACCTCAAGTTCTGCAGCGTGCTGCCGTCAAACGGCAGAGCGCCGCACACCAGCACGTACAACACGACGCCCAAGCTCTGCACACAGGAGACCACCATCAGTTTATACCACACAAATCATCCTTCAATCACTCAAGAAACTGTTCGGCTACGCCCAGCGGCGCCCGGCTCGCCACTGATCCGCTGACCCATATGTCGACTTTGGGCCCGTCGTACTCCTTCCCCTCAAACAGCTCCGGGGCAGCATAGGGAGGGCTGCCGCACCACGTCTTCAACAGCTGGCCTCTGGAGAACATGTTACTGAAGCCGAAATCTGAGAAGAGAGGAGAGTCAGCGACGCCCGATGACGCCACAGCCTGATGTTCTGAGGAACGTCCAGCTAGAGACGGGTCCTACCTGCGATCTTGATGTTGAGGTTGTGGTCCAGCAGCAGGTTCTCGGCCTTCAGGTCTCGATGCACGATGTTACGGCAGTGGCAGAAATGGACCGCTGCCACGATCTGCTTGAACTTCTTCCTGGCGTCCTTCTCCGCCATGCGGCCGTGAGCCACCAGGTGGTCTGCAGACACAGTTCACGGGTTTGAGGAAGCGCTGACATCGAGTCAGAAATAGGTTTTTAAACAATTTCCATTTGGTGTCTGTTGATCGTTTTTGGATGTTTGCATGTCTATTATCCGGATCGCCAAAAACACACCAGAGGTAAACACAGCAGTGGCACCACAGAGGAGAATGAATGCATGGGTCACAACGGTGGCTGCTATAGGTCAAAAAAGACAAATCTGATCACATGTTCAGGCTAAGTTATGCTAACTAACATAAGATTAGAAAATCCTATACTATCTACAATCATTACAGTTAATAGTGAAACTTTTCCATTTTTATCTCAACATCTTCTTATTGCTTGTAGCTGTTAGCACGCCGCTAGCATTAGCCTACTCTTCAAGCGTGGTGTCGTGTCCGCTGTCAGGTCGTTTAGTCTGGAGAGATTACTTCACTCTTCCTGTCAGCGTTTAGCAGACAACCGTCATCAATGCTCAAAGTTTCATCACGACTATGAAAGCTGATGATCGCTACGCTAATATTTACTTTGAATTCACTTTACTTGATGACATGATATGAAGGAGACAGAACGATCATCTTAATCTCTTTGTTGTGTTTTGTTGTTGTAATCACTAGTCAATTACAGAAACTCGTCTCAATGGCAGCTTTACAAACGTCTCAGAAAACACAGGATAGCAAGGAAACAGCACGATGCACTCGAGGGTCGGGGTGACGTATGACACCAGAGTACCGCCTGTTAATTAAAGGATGAACGGATTCCAACACAGAAACATTTCCCAGCTGAGGTACAGCGGCTGAACGTGGAGAGAGAGTGCTGTGAAAACACAGCGTTTGTTGTTTGTGTTTTCTGTGGCGTTGGAGTGCCATGTTTGGCCCCCCCAAACTTGGTCATAACAACACATGGAGACAGCAGCGAGAAACTCCCTTACCGAATATCTCCCCGCCGCTGGCGTACTCCGTCACCAGGTAGATCATCCTCTCCGTCTCCATCACCTGAAAGCACACAGCAGTGAAAACCAGCAGGGGCTGCAGACGCTCTGACAGGCCGACCGACCGACGGGCCGTTACACAACACCATGAGTCAGCAGGACGGAAATAGAACAAACATTTACTCAGAGCCGTCCTCACTCAACGTGTGAGGATGTTTAAACTGCTGGAGAGACCAGATGCTGGAAGCATCCTGAGTGTTTTAGTCAGCGGGTATCGCCCGTCTCACCTGAGAGCCGCTCAGGTCAAAGGATTAGATCAGGTGATCGTTACCCAGAAAGCAACAGCAAGACACGTCCTCCTAGTGGACATACAGGTCCTCTTTCTATTGGCCTATGGCTCTCAGGTGTGAAGTGAAGGGCATGTCGTCTCCCCTGTGGGCGGGGCTTACCTGGTAAAGGCGGATGATGTGGGGGTGCTTCAGCAGCTTCATGATTTGCACCTCTCTGAAGATCTTTTTCAGGTTCTCGTCGTCCAGCTGGGTCTTGTCCACGATCTTTATGGCCACCTGGAGTCAAGACAGAATGGAGGGATGATTATGATGAAGAGGACAGAGATGAAAGAGAGAACGGCGAGGAAGCAGAGAGGAAGAAAAGGAGGAAAATGTTCACCGGTCATGATTCTGCTAGGACACAGTTATCACCACCAGGCGACACTGAACCACATCATCTGTAATGCAGGATTTACAGAAAGCTCTGACATCACATCCTTCAGGTCATCCTCCGTCCTGTCCTGACCTCTGACCCCCAACAATCCGCTGGGACAGTGGACAGCGCTGCTGTGGGCCGGCAGGAGGAGACCAGGTTAAACGGTCATGAAATGTCGGCTGATGGTGAACACAAGAGAGTCAGCGTGTGAGAGTTCACCCGATTGTAACATACACACACACACACACACACACATCCAACCGACAGCGCCAGCTGCTTCCTGACAACACGAAGACGATCCTCCAGCTTCCTGTTATTGACAGGAAGAGGAAGAGGAAAAGGGGGACGGCAGAGAGGACAGGGTGTTCGTACCGACAGAGAACACAACTGTTACCTCGGTCACCAGTGTTTACTGTTGTTTACAGTATGCCTGGTAAACATCTGGTAAACAACACCCTGATAAAACACAGAAAAACTCACATTAATGGAAACATGGTCTCCGTGCTGACCAAACAGCATAAGAACCAATCGGATTATGTATTCCTATTGGTGTCTGATCCAGACTGATTAACAGATAATCCATACACCGATCGGTTGTCTATGGCTCCTTGATCGATCGGCATTCGGATACAACAAACACACGGCTGACTGAACCAACAACACACTGAACCCATATCTGTGTTGTTGCCGGGGCAACAACGCTACGCTGTTCCTCGCTGATGCCTCCGACTGATGTCAAAGGAGTCATAAGCATCTTCATCCTACCAGAGCCCCGCCCCTCTGAAACGCTGATGTGTGAAAAGCAAACACACTACAGTCACATACGGTCACGTGACAATACGCTCAGCCAATGGTGAGTCAGCTCCACTCAGCCTGAGCGGCTGGAGGCCAGACCGCCTTCATCGCCATGGAAATCAGTCAGACTTCAATGGCGTCCTAGCAACAGTCACACTGGTGAGGATGAGGAGGATGACGCAGAGGTGACACGGACATTCACAAACCCACGAGGAACACGATGGTAGTGATGAAGCCCACGCTGTCATGTCTCTCACACACACACACACACACACACACACACACACACACACACACACCAGTAAAAGATGAGGACAAGAAAGCCTTCATCCTGTCAGTCACCTAATCCCACAGAGACACTCCGGATGAAGAAGGGGAAGCGGAAGGGGGGTGGCGGCGGGGGGGGGGCTCCAATACTAAAAGAAAGACTTGAACCCCCCCCCATCAGACAGCCTGACCCTTAAAGGGGTCAGAGGACCAAGAAGTTCACTGTCAAGCCAAATCAAACACTGATGGACATGATGGTTCTGGCATGATGCATCATGGGAGTACAGGACGGGGGCCAGATGAGAGAGCCACCCCCCCACCCATCTCTCAAAGCATCGTCCATCAGATCTGTCAGGATCCGATGTGTCCTCTGTTCCTCTGACTGGATGAGGTTCTGGATAGAGTAGGAACCTTGAACTGATCTTTTCATGAAAAACAAACCAAGATTCCTTGACGCTGACAACGATGCCCCCCACCCCCCCTGACTTCACTGGGACACAACATAATAAAAATGGACGAGCAGGTCCAATGGGTTGGCAACACGCCTGTCAGCAGCTGGCCTGGGAGGAGAACCCGGTCCGTGCTGCAGGGGCTGCTGGTTTCAGCTAGCAGCAGCTAACTGAATGATGAAGACCATGTCTGGGGGGCAGCGTGAGGCCCAGGACCAGATCTCTGTCCCACAAAGAGAACAAGATGGATCGGGCCCCCCCAGGATGGAAACCAGTTACAAAAATGTAAGGATAAAGTGCCATTAGTAGAGGAAGAATGTCACCATCTTCAGTCAGAACTCCTGCAGCTTCCTGGAGTTGGAGGTTGTCGTCACGGCGACAGGAGAGCGATGAAGACTTGAGTGAGGATGGCGAGGATGGGTTCTGCTGGGAGTTCAAGTGAGTGATTAAAAAGATTATGTTCAGCGACAACTCCTGACTCCGAGGATCCTGAATCTGATACAGATCCGATCCGGTTCAGATGCAGATCCAAACATCAACATGTGTCACAGGGCCGACGTGGTGACACGTCACGCCTCTCCTGACACCGCCGGTGCTGTGGCGCCACTGTTGAACAAGTAAACACCGCAGTGTTGATGCTGAAACAGAAACATTCACCTGATCCCACAGGTCAGCAGAAAACAGCTCAGCCTCCACCTCCTCCCAGAGCTGCAGCTCCGCCACCCGATAATCAAGACCGCCGGCGTCACAATGACAGCCTTCAGCCGCCCGGCAGACGTCAGCGCAGACGCCTCGAGGTCACACGCCTCAGGATGAGCGACGCCGGCGTGTGTGAGAACGACAGGCGCTTTGGTATATCTACTGGTGTGTGTGTGTGTGTGTGCTGCCTCCAGCATGTAAGGAGCTCCTGAAGGTGAGGTGGAATGCCTCACTCTCAGGAGCTCCTCAGGATGAGGAGCTCAAATAAATTTCAATCTTTTAGCTCCCTGTTAAAACATCACACCCTTGCCCCCCTCCCCAGTCCTCATTCACCTGAAGTGTGTGGAGAACCCGGATGGAGCAGGCTCCTGAGTCTGGACTCAGACCTGGAGCCTCGAACAACTGGATGATGTTTCCACCATAAATCCATCCACAGTAACTGAAGCCGTGAGAGATGATGATGATCCGGACCCGTCAGGTCTGATGAGTCCGTTTGGGGGGGTGGGGGGGGTTGACGTGAAATCTGGCAACCAGAGGACCGTCTCGGTTCGGTGTCGAGGTGTTTTCTGTGTCCGTGATAAAAACCACCGACACACATTCATGCTCGTGACGCGGAACATCAAGTCCACTTTAATTAAAATGATTTATAATTCAAGCAGTGACAAAAACTGAGGACGTGGGTTTTCGTGTTCTAACGGGGTTCCAGCAGCGGGAGAGTCTCCCTCCATCACCCGTGCGGCTCCACCTGGACCTCCGGTTCGTCTGCAGGACGTCTGCATCCAGATGCTAATCAGCTAGCAGGCTAAGCTAGCCGCCGGAGCGTCCCTCCGTCCTCACCTCCGGCTCGGGCGACGCAGCTTTCACCCGCGCCCGCGTCACCTTTCAGGTGTTTGCGGACACGTCACCCGCGTTAAACGCGTGAACGTCCGCCCGTGCGGGTCAGCGGGGCTGCCCGGTGCCGAGCGGCGGTGTCTCCACAGCGGGCTGTCCGCTCTAGTCTCCGGAGCTGGAAGGCCCCGGCGGCATCCTGGCGAACCAGTGACAACACGACCCGCTCCCCCCCGCCCGTCCCCCCGGACAGCAGCCGCTTACCTTTGCCTTGGTGATGACGTGCGTGGCCAGTTTGACAACCGCAAAATTTCCCTTGCCGATGGTCCGCTCGATCTCATAGTGGCCCACTCGGGCCGGGGGGGGCCTGGTGGCCGAAGTGTGGCCGGGATTGGTGATGCACCCGGCGGCTGTGCTGGCTCGACTGGAGTGGCTGATCCCGGAGGACGGCTGGGCTCGGTTCTGGGGGCCCATTCCTGCGTGGGTCGGTCGGGTGGAGTGCGTAATCCCGGCCGCAGTGGACCCAGCAGCTCCTCCGCTTGACACGGCCGCCATCTTCTCGCCTCTCTGCGGGAACAACAAGCAGCCTTGCGCAGCGCGCGCCACGGGCACGCCCCCGCCATGCGTCATTTTACGCGCAGCGCTCCTCCGCAGCGCCCTCTTTAGGTTGTAACCATAGCAACAGCCGGCGTAACAAATGACTTCATCCACAGGGACGTGTTGTGGTTGCCGTGGCGACTGGCAAGTGCGCATTATCAGTGTGGTTTCCCATGATTCAGTGCTTCCCTGCGAGATGCTGATCTGAGCGGTTGGGTTCGGAAGACACCAGCTGATAATAGGAATATTGATTAGTCAGGATGAAGATGTCCAGATGATTCAGGGCTTACTGCATTCTTCATCCCTTCACACGGTTTTACTCAGGAGTGATGATGGTCACCTCTCCACGCTGCACGCTGGGGATCATCAATAGATCATTACACATTTGATCCTGTGTTGCTTTATGGGTCGACGTGACCATCCACGATTCTCTCTCAGTGACCTCTATGTGATGACCTCATGTCTGATCCGACATTATTCAGGTATTGAGACTCAGTATTAGAGGGTAATAAGGATTTTTCAGTATATCAGAGGCCTCAAATGTGGTTAAAAACAATCAATTTGTTGTTGATTACCATAACAAATGTCAAATATGAATACAAGACCATAAGAACTGTTTTAAACAAGCAGACGAAAGGCAGTGATGAGGAGGAGGAGTCCTCTGCTCTTCTTCAGAGCATGACCACCCACCAATCAGCTGATCGAGACGGAAGAACCCGAGAAGCGGCGCATCTCATCTTTGGATTCCATAGCCGTGGACTGCAGGTTAAAAACAGGTCCATCTAAAAATGTCAATTAAAAACACAGATAATGAAGACAGAAATACCGGTAAATTCACGGAAAAAATTTATTCCCAATTGCAAACCAGTGATGCAAGGTACATCAAAATATATTAGGTCAATCAGTAGATTATAACGTCACAAATGCCGTTTTAAAATAAATAAAACTGACATCAGAAAGGTTTTGATTGAATAAAATCTGAAAACGCGACCTCCTCTGTGAAGGAAACCTTTTCCTCCTGTCCAGAGAGTGGCGATACAGAGACATTTAGCTGTTTATAGTACAAACCGGAAACGCAAGCAAGAAGAAGAAAACAGAGGCGGAAGAAAACGAAGAAGAATTTTACAAAAACGACGAAGAAGAACAACAACGAAGGAAAAGAAGAAACCTGTAGTTGTTGTCTGTACAGAATGATGGGAGAACGTCAATAAAAAAAACTGCACAGTTCCGGGAAACAATATTTATTCCGTGAAACAACAGGTGAGGTTCCCACATTTTAACGCTTTGCTGACAGCCAGGCGTTAACGCTAACACCCGGTAACCCGGCGCTACCGCTAGCTAGCACTGCTCCACAGTCAAAATACAGTCCTTAGTAATAACGGATAATCCCGTCATGCATGTTAAAAAGTTATTTATGTTCCCAGACTACCTTCAGGCTAGCCGATAGCAGATTAATAAATGTTTTTTACAGTTATCGATGTGCTTAATGAGCTAGTAGCTAGCTATATCCAATAGTAATGAAGTTACTGAGCGAGCAGCTCGCTAGTTGCGAACTACCTCATTCATTCTATCTTACACAGCTATTTGTGTTATTCACCCATATCTATGTTATTTGCTGCATTTCCCGCTTCCTATTGTGTTTCTTAACTCCTCTATGAAGCTTTTGTTCATCTAATATCAATTATTGGACGGTCTGGTTGATTTACACATAATAGGAGGTCTTCAGTTGCTCCAAATGTTTTAAAATCAAAATTATTTTAGTCGATGACAGGCCAGTTGTTACTGTTAAAACCAGCTGTGAGTAAATGATGACTCGGCAGTGCCTCTGTGCTCTGGTTGGCCACTCAGAGCCCGCATCTGATGGTTGGTTTCCTGCCTCTGTCCTCGTGTCAGGCTCTTCATCATGTCTGGAGGTCCAGCAGTGAGGGTCAGCATCGAGTCCTCCTGTGAGAAGCAGGTGCAGGAAGTGGCTTTAGATGGAACGGAGACGTACGTCCCTCCTTTGTCCATGTCCCAGAACCTGTCAAAGCTGGCCCAAAGGATCGACTTCAGCCAGGGGTCGGACTCAGAGGAGGACGGGGGTGACACTGAACCCAGGGACCGGGAGTGGACCAAGCAGGAGCCAGAGGAAGAGGAAGGTAGACTGGAATCAGATGTGATAGATCCTTCATCGATCGCCTCTAGCTCTCGGGTTGCTGTACTGCTATTTTTCAAGATTTCCCCTGGTCAAATAAGATGTATGGGCTTGGATAACAAACATCAGGGGATCTTAACAGTTGACTGATTGATATTTGTGCTTATTATGAGAACTTTAAGAGATAATAGTGGATATAAGCCCTACCTCCCTCATTAATTTATGCTTTTTGTAATGTTAAAGGTCTGTCAGCTCAGCTATTTTGTCACTTTTTGTTATGTCTTTCTCACTCAGGCACAGTGAAGTTCCAGCCGTCTCTTTGGCCTTGGGACTCTGTGCGTAACAACCTAAGAGGAGCTCTGACAGAGATGTGTGTCCTCTACGACGTCCTCAGTGTCGTAAAGGAGAAGAAGTACATGGCCTTAGACCCCGTGTCCCAGGACCCAACAGCTGGCAAGGTGAAGAATATTGACATAAACATGGTCATTATTTTCTGTGCTGACTGTAAATGATCCAACATTCACCGGTTCCACACATGCTAACCTCAGTTGTCTGCGCTTCATCACATTGTGCTGTTTTCAGACCCCTCAGGTGTTCCAGCTGATCAGCAAAAAGAAATCGTTGGCCACAGCTGCTCAGGTTCTCCTGAAGGGGGCAGAGAAACTCAGTAAGTCTGTAGCGGAGAACCAGGAGAACCGGAGACAGAGGGACTTCAACTCTGAGCTGCTGAGGCTCCGCTCTCAGTGGAAACTACGAAAAGTTGGAGACAAGATTCTGGGAGACCTCAGCTACCGCAGCGCAGGTGATAACGTTATATCAGAAACATCCAGAAGCCACAGTTGCAAAGTTTAACTCTGTGCTGACGTGTCCTCAGGTTCCTTCTTCCCTCACCACGGAACATTTGAGGTGATCAAGAACACAGACATCGATCTGGACAAGAAGATCCCAGAGGACTACTGTCCTCTGGACGTCCAGATCCCCAGCGATCTGGAGGGATCTGCTTATATCAAGGTGAGAGAAGTAACTGACAGGTACAGAAGGAACGGCAACTGAACTAAACTGAACTAAAGCAGTAGGAGAGATGAAGCTGGTCCACTGTACTATCGATCCTATTAATCCACTAATCAACTGTTGTTTTCAGGTTTCCATCCAAAAACAGGCTCCAGACATCGGTGATCTGGGAACCGTCAACCTGTTCAGGAGACCCCCAAAAACCAGAGCTGGTACGGTTCAGTTGAAACATCCCTTCCTCTGACAGAAAGTTTAGAACTGGGCCAGTAAATGAGTAGAACTCTAAATCAGGAGGAACAGCACAGGTGTGAACAGGTGAGCCTGGGTTGGAGGCATGATGCTGTGATTGTTACTCATCTATACTGAGATCTGGAACAATCACAACAGAAGAAACTCATTCAGGTCAGACATCTAAAGGCCGCTGAAAGGTCAAAGTTCACGAGTCCCTTGGATCAAAGTCTGTCGGCTCATAGTTGGGAGAAGGTGGAAGTGAATCCCTCTGATCATCCACAGGACGTTCAGCCTTTTTTTCCCACCAAAGTTGTGCTTATTAAAAGTTTGCATTTTAAAAAGTTATGTGTTTTGGGAACAGTCCTCATCCACACGGAGCAGGAAGCTCAAAGTGCTGTAGGATAAACGGCCGACCGTGTTTTACTTCACAGAATCGACACGGGAAAATGCCACATCGTCTTTAAATATTGTTTCATTAGATATAATCATCATTGCTGACTCAGTTTTTACTTGTTCTTTTTACTCCACCCCTCTCTTGTGCTGTCGGCTGATATCAGTCCTGAGCTCACCACGCTGGGTCACACGACCCTGGGAACACTGACCCTCCCCTGACCTTTCCTCATCTCTGTTGCTCCTCCAGGCACCCAGGCGTGGCACGTGAAGCTGGAGGCGGCTCAGAACGTCCTGCTCTGTAAGGAGATCTTCGCCCAGCTGTCCAGAGAAGCTGTTCAGATCAAGTCTCAGATCCCTCACATTGTGGTGAAGAACCAGATCATCTCACAGCCCTTCCCAGGTTGCCACGACGTTGAAGAATGCCTTCTTTACTGAGACGAAGCCATCATCGTGTTACTGATGGTTGGTCGTTCTGTCTGCAGGTCTGCAGCTCTCCATCTCACTGTGTCACTCGACTGGAGAGAAGAAGAACCAGCGGACATCTCCAGAGCGACCCAAACCCGACGACCACCTCTATGTCCTGGAGCACAACCTACATCAGATGATGAGAGAGGTCAGAGGTCATTCCAGGCCATCTGTCAGCCAATAAATAATTCTGATCGAGAACTTGATAAATTATTTTTGATAGGTCAGATTTAAATTTTACAGGAGAAAAGTCTCAGTGAGTAGAGGAAAAGTAACGGATGCAGATCTGAGATCAGTGTTTATGTGTAGATCAGTGTTTCCTTCAGACGACACATTCTTCATCATCATCATCATCATTGTTACATGCCTGCCTGTTTGTACAAATATTTAAACATTTTACTGCTGACTCAGCTACACGTGGTCATTCCAACTTCATCACGCCGGATCTCGTGATCTAACAACAATTAAACAAACACACAACAATCTGAACACACAAATGCAAACCAGCCCCGAGTGACCCAACATGAAACAGAAGATGGACGGTGAGGCGTTAACACAGGGACTCGATTTGTGTTCCAGTTCCACAAGCAGCAGCTGAGCTCGGTGGTGATGCCGCACCCCGCCAGCGCCCCCTTTGGCCACAAACGTCTGCGTCTGGCGGGGCCGCTGGCCTACGACAAAACCGAGATAGCCAACCTGCAGCAGAGCGAGGGCCTCCTGGAGAAAATAATCAAACAGGCCAAACACATCTTCTTACGCAGCAGGTGAGCTCTCACGGTAGTCAGGTATTGTCATGACGATGTATAATCACTAGCATCATTATCAGTGTTGATGGAGGGAGGAGGAGGAAGAGTTGGAGGGGCAGGGACTTGTAGCTCAGAAGAGTGAGGAGGTGCTGTGCTAATGGATCAGTGTGGATCTCTCAGGACGGCCCGGACCATCGACAGTCTGGCCAGTCGGATAGAAGACCCCCAGATCCAGGCCCACTGGTCCAACATCAACGACGTGTACGAGTCCAGCGTCAAGGTGCTCATCACCTCCCAGGGCTACGAACAGATTTGCAAGTAAGTGAAGGGAGGAGAGGAGGGTAGAACTGAAAGCTGTTGGCTATGGGAAGAGGGGAAGGAGCTACTGGTGTTTCAGCTGCAGGTATCAGTGATGTCATCAGTTCATCAGCAGTCTTTATTTATCATTGATCTGAGTCCTGGTCCAAGTAGAATGAGTCTCACACGGTTTAAAGACAGACTTGAAATCAAATTCTTTGTTTTATTTATCTGGTTGTCTGTCATGTGATTGGCTCATTCCTCTGGGCTGACGGTATAACTCTACTGTCGTATGATTGGCTGACTGGTGTCTGTGTTCAGGTCCATCCAGGTGCAGCTGAACATCGGCGTGGAGCAGATTAAGGTGGTCCACAGAGACGGGCGCGTCATCACGCTGTCCCACCAGGAGCAGGAGCTGCAGGACTTCCTCCTCTCTCAGGTAGCTCACCTGCTGCTACACTAGCCCCGCCCCCTCAGCTGCAGCCGGTCATGTCACGTCATTGGTCATCTGTTCTGGTTCCAGATGTCGCAGCATCAGGTTCACGCCGTCCAGCAGCTGGCGAAGGTGATGGGCTGGCATGTTCTCAGCTTCAGCAACCATGTGGGACTGGGGCCAGTAGAAAGCATCGGGAACGCCTCCGCCGTCACCGTTGCCACCCCCAACGGCGAGTGCGCCATCTCAGGTGAGACCGGACGGGTAAGCCACTCCCTCTGACCCCTGAAAGGCGTATCAATAACCGCTGTCTGTCTGTCAGTGCGTAATGGACCGGAGAGCGGCTGCAGGGTTCTGGTCCAGTTCCCCCGCAGTCAGAGCAAGGAGGTGGCGAAGAGCGATGTCGTCCAGGAGGCCAAGTGGAGTCACTTGAGAGGCCCCAGTAAGGAGGTGTACTGGTCCAAGATGGAGGGACGCAACTTCGTCTACAAGATGGAGCTGCTCATGGCAGCCCTGACCCCCTGTCCTGAGACCCTCCCACCCCCTCCCTGACCCATTTCCCCAGTTAAATGGTTGCTGCTGGTTTATGAACATTTTTTTATTGAAACTCTTTGAATGGTGGAGGTTAAGCTGAACTTTGTTTCACCTCCACTAGAGGGCGCTGCCTGCGAGGCTGTGAGGTTCATGCTCAATAAAATTGTTTGGTTCAGAGACGTGTTCAACTTTTTTTTATGTGTTGGGGGGGGGGGTTACGTGAGTCTGTCAGACATATTTTAATTTTTTCTGCTTCAATTTAATTTGAAGAAAACTGAAAAAATTAAATAAAAGTCATTGGTTAGACAATAAATACAGGAAGTGTTCTGTTCCAGCCTCAGCAGTGACGTCCACCTGAACATTAATCCCAGTTCAGACAAAAGAATCACGAGGAGCAGGATCAAAAAAAGGCACACAGATAGCTGTTGCCATGGAAACAAGGCGGCTACAACTCTTTCAGAGAAACACATTAAAAGTAGTTTGAAGTGAACAGGATACGGAGCCTCCCCTTGATGTCCCGCTGGTCCTGCTTAGAGACCCTAAACCATGGACCCTCAGAGTCCTGGTCCATGGGGTGAGGGGGGTTTGAGGTGTAGGTCGTAAGAGCCACATGATGGCTGACAGTTCCATCATCACGTGTTTACAGTCAGTCCAGTAAGAACAGCCTCTGCCCTGGTCTGGTGATGATGGCAGGGAGAGGAAATGTCTGTCACAGGCGCTGCAATTCAGTGGCTCGTTCTGCAGAAAGGAGGAATTAAACTCGTCACATGCAAACCCAACATGCTAACAGCTACTGATGAAACCTGAACTCACGAAGACATTCTTTATAATAATAAGAATAATAATAGATTTATGTAGTGCTTTTCCTAATACTCAAAGTTCCTTTGCAGTGGATCCATTATTCATTCACACCTCATTCATACTTGGTGATGGTAAATTACATGTTTAGTCACAGCTGTCCTGGGGTAGACTGACAGGGGCGTGGGAGCCAATCTGCACCTACAACCCCTACGACCACCACCGGAACAATCACACACACATTCACACACCAGTTAGTCCCTCACTTCTTTAGCTTTTAGCTTAGCATTGAAATAAAAAGCAAAAAACCAACAAACATTAAATTCTAATAATAAGAGCAAATAGTTCTGTTTCTGTTTTTCTGAAGCGACTTCCTGTTTCTGTTCCATTCAATTATCCTGAATCACATCGGCGACACAATTGTGGGTGTTGGTTTCAGTGTCTGTATTTGTTCTGATAGCGTGACCCAACCCTGAGGTCAGATTTCGGCCCGTCGTACTCACAGCGGAATGCAGATGGTTGTGGTGCTTTTGTTTATCGGCAGCACCGAAGATGAAGGCAATCAAGATATAAATTAACAGATTTGTCATTCTATTACTGATTTAAAATAAGGTATTATATGTGCATAATATTTAGGTAATAAATATATACACAGTAGTTTATACTTTGGTTCTAATAAGGAAAATACTTTTTAATCAATGATTCTAGATTTCTATCAATAAGGAAGCTTAAAAATCATGAATCAATGGCTTATGGAGAAGGGGTGTTCAAGTGTACTTAAACTGAGTGTACTAAGTGTACTGTCTTTAACACTGACATACATACACTGTCATACATGTAATATGTCACCATCCTTTACATATTCAAAATAATCTGTTAATTTCTTTAAATAATCCAGTTGACAAGCTAACAGCTTGCTAGGAAATGGAGGAAAGTATCTGACATACTTTGCTGACCTTTGACCTGCGCGTGGAGTCCTTTGACAAAACTTCCACAGAGACGATTTCCTTCTTACCTTCCTCTTTCCTCCTGGATCTCCAGGCGCTGATTTTCCCGTAGGCTTTGTTCAGAAGCCACATGGCCAGCATGAGGAGGCCGGCGATTGCAGACAGCGCTAAGCCTGACACGGAGAGGTACTGGAGGTCCTCGTAGAGAACCTCTGGAGGAGCGATAGGAGGATGGGTTAGATGGACAGGAGGACGCGGCCTGTGGTGTCTGATTGATCTGGGACTCACCGTTGACCTTGAGGACCAGGCCGCTGTCCCTGCTGCTCCCTCCCTCCTCTGTGACGGTCAGGATGTAGTATCCGGCATCCTGCAGCCTCAGGTTGGACAAGCCCAGCGACCCGTTGCTGTAGGTCTGGACTCTGCTGCTGTAGTCCTCGGTGACATTGGCATCAGTTCCCGGTTGCCAGGCGCCGATGGGGCGGCTGACCGCCGCCGACATGAACGTCCAGTGAAACTTGGGGACCCCCAAACAGGACACGTTCACCGAGAACAACACGTCCTCCTGCATCGACCTGGTGAGACTCCTCTGAGGGCAGTGGATGGAGATGGCTCCAGCTGGCAAGCAGAGGACAACAAATAAACAAACAACACAACACAACATCATGTCAGGCAGCAGAATGAGTCTAGATTGAGTCTATTATGGTCTGCAGACATCTGATGTTGGAAAACTGCTGGACCTTTGCTCATTGGAATGATCCAATCAGGCGCTTCCGAGCTGTCCTGTCTTTTTATTCCCTGCTCCTCAACGGCACGTGAGACTCAAGTCATCACGTTCTGTTGTGTGAATTTAAAAAATGTTTTATTCACGAATGTAATGGAGTGCCTTTGTTCTCGTCAAATGTTTTGTCAGGGATCCAGTCTGGTATCTGGCTCTACCGGTGCTGTTGACTCAGTGAGGCACAGCTAAAGAATTCTCCTCCTGACTGAAGCACTGGTGAAAGCCTTCAACACGCCAGAGGTTCGGACACGATGCCGCTTCATGCTGTTGTTGATCAGGAACATCTCGATCCAATCTGACCTACTGCTGACTCTGCTGCACTGGGATGTTTCAATGGGACCAGAACTATTTATTTTTATGTGACTGGTGCGTTCAAAAACCTAACGTACACACCTATAAAACCGCTCTACCTCCACGGTCCGGTTCTACCAGGTTTTAAATAGTTCTGATTGACCTTTAACCCGAAGAACAAACGTGAGGGTGTGTGTAGGCAGTAGAACACAATCATAACACATGTGAGAAGAACAGCAGTCAGAACGCTTACCCAGGTGACACATGTATAACGCGATGCTGAGAACCACAGCAACATCTTGAAAATCCCACAGCCTTAAATGCCACATTAGAATCCCAGGTCCATCGATTGGACGCTCAGCAGAACAATCCTCGGGGTTCTGGCATTCTGGAGCGCCCGTCCTCGTCCTCCGTCCGCCTCTCAGGTGAGTCACAGGTGTGTGTGTGTGTGAGTGTGTGTGTGCGTGGGTTCGAAATCAGACGCTGTGGTTTCTGTTCGCTCTCACAGCTCGGGATTAGCCTTCATAGCTGTGCAAGTCGGAGCCAGTCCACACCTAACAGACAGGTTGGGCCACAGTGTGGGGAGCAAACACAATAACTCCTACAGAGCCACGCCCCCTCACACACACACACACACACACACACACACACACACACACACACACACACACACACACACACACACACACACACACACACACACACACATTACCCTCCCCCCTCGCCGTCGCGCACACACCTGAGCGCGTCAGCTGGTTCTCACACTGCCGTGACTCACCTGGTAGAACATGTCAAACCGGAAGTGTGTATTCACACAAACTCCCTTCGGGTTGTTTACGCTCTCCGGTGTCACATATTCTTATCTGACATTCCGAGAAAGAGTTGAAGCTATCTAAATCTAAATTTACACACGTAGAGATCGGGTTTACTGATGGGAACTGTTTAGGTTTCTGATCAAACGTTACTTTTTTATTTTTCATGAGATGGATAACCACAGTGCGTGTTATTATTTGATACAAATTTAAAAAGACATATTTAATTTTCTGTGCCACGATGTGGAATATGAAAATGATGAAGATGTCCTGATTAGTTTTCAGGGTTGATCACGTCAACATGGCAGGAGGATTTATCCTAATGAAAACATTCTGTCAAACGTAACATTAACACCCCATAGATCAAGATTTCACATATCACGTCGAAATAAATGTCAGACGAAGTCAACAGTTCGTTCTGATGTCAGATTTCATGTGGCCTGTTATTCTTTCCTGTTGGCGCGTCACTTGCAGTGTTTCATCATTCTTTTATCCACGTCTCTGTAAACTGAGCAGGAAACAAACCCACAGTGTATTTATGTTGACGGGAATTTTCGCAAAGAATTGGAACAATTTAATTACAGTATAAGAAAAAAAAATGAAATTGATAGAAAATAGGACTATTTAAAGATTGTTTGATCTGTACAGATGTCAGCAACCACTGTGACCTCTGTCAGTATTTACAGTATTTAACCTGGCCAAGCAGCATAGCGTTATTCCTTTTACTGATTATATGAGAGCAGTCAATGGGGACGAAAACCCGGCAGTGTGAAACTGTTTTGGTCCACCTGTCTTTTGTGTGTATCCAAGTAAATTAATAAATCTTCTTAACACACACACACACACACACACACACACACACACACACACACACACACACACACACACACACACACACACACACACACACACACACACACACACACACACACACACATATATATACATGTGTATAGTATAGATACTATACACACGCACACATATGTGTGTGTGTGTATATATATATACACATATATATACAGTATATATATATAATATATATAATTCTTTACACTTTATATACAGGTATCTTACATTTTTAACTTTTTTCTGGTTTTTCTTAACTTCTTTATCGACCGGGCTTGCTGGGACCTTCAGAGATGTATTTCGTACTGTCAAATGTGGAAACGTGTGTCAGTATGACAAATAAAGACTCTGATTCTGATGCTATGATTCTCTGATATATACTAGCAGGAATCTGTGGAAATTCCATAATAAAACAATAATGTCAGACCTCGTACCAAACATATGAAAACAGATGTCTTGGTATTATAAACCAAGCGCACCCAACATAGTCAAAAATCAACGTGGTGATGTAACGACTTTATTGGTAAATCATGGATAGCGCTGGGCGGGCATTGTGAAGTCATAGATGAGTGTTAACAGGCTAACTGGAGAAGGAAAGCTAACTAATGGTGACATTAGGAAAGGAGCTAACGGAAAAGGCACCTGTCAAAAGAGCAATTGGAAAATAAATTTTTGAGAAGTGATAGTTCAGTTAGCTGACTACATGAACAGAACTGTATGTAGTTACTTAAAGAGCGTTTTTGTCAGATGTCCATGGAGCAGTTTGGATACTACATCGATTGTCCCATTCCAAATGGAAACCATAGCTGGACAGACTGTTGGTGCTAGCCAGATAGTTTAACTCAGAATTCGTTGCTATTTTCTGTGTCGTTCCTGCTGTTTTGACTCTCTGCTCAAGAACATGAAAATTGTTGGAACAGTTATGACACTAAAATTATGTTAACTAGGAAGTCCATATATAGTTATTTCTTCTCCTAACATAGCAGATGCCTTACGAAATATTGTTCACGTGATTCCTTCTGGCAGATGCGCCGTTATTGGTTGGGCGCCATGATTGGTTGGGCGCATGATTGACAGGTAGTACGTGGAGTTGGTGACAGCGCGATAACGTGAGACTTTCAAGTATACTTATTCTAATATATAGGTGGGGATATACTGTATATGTATACTGTATATATGTGTGTATGTGTGAGTGTATGTTTATGTGTATAAATGTAAAAATTTAACGTTAAGAAAATAATAAAAGTAGTAATTTGTTTATATTTTGTCCCTGAAAAATTTAACTGGCTTCTTCTGCTTTGGGTCGTCAATTAAAAAAATAAGCGTTTTGCACTCAAAAAAACTTCTAATCCCAGAAAACTTGGCGTGTGACGTAACAGGAAGTTACTCTTTGGGTATAAATTCATTTCCGCGTCGGTTGACGATCCTTTCCTGTCTACGGCCTTCTGGAAGATGGCGGTGCAGATCTCCAAGAAGAGGAAGGTTAGCGTTGTTTTACCCTTGGTTTACTCACACCCACAGCGCGATGATGTGAAAATTGTGTTGTGTCTGCGGGAAAACGGCCCTTTACTGCTCCTCCGGGTGATGATCGGGGTCGTCCGCCTCAGATCTGGAGAGGATTAATCTAGATTCTGTCGGCGCTGCGGAACTCCTCATTTAGCTAGCTAACTCCTCATTTAGCTAGACAGCCATGCTAGCTAGATAGCTAGCATGGCTGTCCGCCGGAGCCAGAAGTGAGCTTGAGACCAGAACCCGTATTAAATCTCTGGTCACAGCAAACAGACCAGACACCCCAGCGTTAGCTTGGTTTTAACTACTGGGAGCGTGGCTGTAAGTGTAAATGCTAACGAGGCTATGAAACCGGACCGAACCACGACAAGCTAACCGGGACGAACGGCGTTACCTCCAGCAGTTCATACATTGAAGTTAAATCTGACTGCTTCCCTGACACCGCGGTCTATTTCAGACGGTAATGCTCTAACTATTCGTGTAATGTTAAAGGCTAATGAGTACGGACCGCTTTGATATTATGCTAAAATGCCAAGTGTGGTGTGGAAGCGTTATTCCCGTCACCAGACTGCCACATCTGGTACCTCAGTTCTCTTACTTTGACCCAGCTCTGATCCAAAATTGATGTTAGTCATTAATGAACCGACTCTGTCTTCTCCCAGTTCGTCTCAGACGGTATCTTCAAGGCCGAGCTGAACGAGTTTCTGACTCGTGAGCTTGCTGAGGATGGGTATTCAGGTGTGGAGGTTCGAGTGACTCCGACCAGAACAGAGATCATCATCTTGGCCACAAGGTGAGTTTGGACCGGTGGGGCAATAACCGGGTATCCTCCTTTCTCTGATGTTTTTGTTTCTGTGGTGCTGTGATGTGTTTTGATCTTGTGACTGAAGTTCTGGTGTGGGTCCTGTCATCATGAATGTGTCTGTTTGCAGGACCCAGAATGTTCTGGGAGAGAAGGGGCGTCGGATCAGAGAGTTGACTGCTGTGGTCCAGAAGAGGTTCGGTTTCCCCGAGGGCAGCGTGGAGGTAAGTAAGCCTGTGAAGATCTTCCTCTGATTATGATGATGGTTCCTGCCTCCTTATGTCAGTGAACCCTGGCAGGAGTGAGATGAAGATATGAGTGGTGGTCATCCTCCCTTCAGTGATGACACGATGACGAGACAGAGCAGGACTCTAGTTCTGATGGTTATCAGTTCAGGCCCACGTTCTGTGGTTCTGCTCTGATTCCTCAGAGCGGGGAGTCCTCTTCAGCTGAAGACACAGAGGCATTTGTCTGAGAAGGGGAGGGGCAGCAGGGGACCTTAAAACAGAGCAGGAGGTCTCCCAGTTAGACCTGTATGGTTTCCTGTGGTTGTTCAGCGTCTGATATATTTCTCGTTCTCTCTCTCTCAGCTGTATGCAGAGAAAGTCGCCACCCGTGGTCTGTGTGCCATCGCTCAGGCCGAGTCGCTGCGCTACAAGCTGCTGGGGGGTCTGGCGGTCCGCAGGTGAGAGCAGATCAATAAGTGCAGCGTTGATCATCTGCTTTAGTAACTCAGATTGTGACGCTTACAGAAGATGGAAGATATTTTCACCGCAAGCTTTTTATGCCGGGTCATTCAGCCTACGATCGGCTGACTCCTTGTGTTAATGAAAGTGGATTGGTTCAGATGATGAAACAAGTCGTTTAGCAAAGGTGGTTTGAATCACGCGTCCTCCTTTCCGACCAATGTCTGCTTTTCAGTTCTGTTAATCAACTAGCGATAGCTCTCTAGCACTCTTGCAAATGTTGGGGTGTTTCTCCTGCGTTACTCGTGATGTTAGTTCTGAATCTGGACCCCAGTCTCTGCCCGGTAAAAGAGGAAGCTGCTTTTGCTAGTTGTATCTTGATGGTTATTTGTGGGTGATGATGTCATGAGGAGCCTGGTTGTCTTGTTAGCCCTTCCATGAAGAGACGATGACGAGGCGGAACAGGTCTGGTTCTGGTGGTTCCTGGTTCAGATCCATGTTCTGTGGTTCTGCTTCAGGTCCTCAGAGCTGAGTCCTCTTCAGCTGAAGACACTGAGGCATTTGTCTGAGAAGGGCTGACAGACACCCCCCCCCTCCCCCAGTCTAAAAACGTGTTATTTTAATTTAGAGCCTGCTACGGTGTTCTGAGGTTCATCATGGAGAGCGGTGCTAAGGGTTGCGAGGTGGTGGTGTCCGGAAAGCTGAGGGGTCAGAGGGCCAAGTCCATGAAGTTTGTGGACGGTCTGATGATCCACAGCGGAGACCCCGTCAACTACTACGTGGACACGGCTGTCCGCCACGTCCTGCTGAGGCAGGGTGAGTCCTGGAGCAGCTCTACGCTCAACTAGGTCCACCTAACGGGTTCATAGAACCCTCCACTGTGATGTCAGCCTGAGGCTAAACAGATTGCTAGCAGAATGTTCATTGTGGTGTTTTTTGCTGCTTGTCCGTGTGACACTCTTGTGGGTCGTCCTCAGGTGTACTGGGCATCAAGGTGAAGATCATGCTGCCCTGGGACTCTAGCGGTAAGATCGGCCCCAAGAAGCCCCTCCCTGACCACGTCAGCATTGTGGAGCCCAAAGAGGAGCACGTGCCCAGCACACCCATCTCCGAGCAGAAGGGGGCCAAGCCAGAGGTGCCAGTCATGCCCCAGGGAACACCTGTGCCCACTGCATGAGAAGGTGAGATACAGCAGGGTGATATCACCGGGTGTGACACGACACGATGCGCCATCCCTTCAATGACGACACGATGACGAGTCGGAACGGGTCTGGTTCTGGTGGCTCCTGGTTCATGTCCACGTTCTGTGGTCCTGCTCCGGGTCCCCAGGGTCGAGTCCTCTTCAGCTGAAGACGTTGAGGCATTTGTCTGAGAAGGGTTGGAAAGGCACACGTTTCTAACCAGAACCAGAACCGCATATGATGTTGCCCACGATGGACACATACGTTTAAGTCATGTAGCTTTATTTTAAATCACGCTGTGACAGTTGTGATCCAACATACGTGTAGCTATCCTGTGTGGATGTCTAGTTAAGATGCAGTTCATCTAAACCCAGCCAATCAAATGCTATATGTGAAGAGCTGAACTAATGAGAGACTGATGGTAATAGTTTCTGCATGTAGAAACGGATGACCGATATCACATGAAAATTGAAACAGGAAAGCGGTTCATAAAGAGGTCGTGAGCCCAGAGGGTTCCAGTTGAACCTATATGAGCATGTTTTGTGTTAAGACACATTCCAGTAATCCTTTATTTGTTTACAGGTTGCCTACAGATGGAAGCAAGATGCTGATTTTTGTGTACAAAACAATAAAATCTTGAAAATTGTAAACGTCCTGTTGTCTTCTTGTTAATGAGTAGAAATGAAGAGCCACTTCAAACTCACACATACTGGTAACCAGTTGTTCAGTCTGACACCCGGACCTGGACCTGGATAGTTCCTATGTAGTGTAATAACAGGTCCTGAGCTGTTCTAGAGTGTCAACAGTTAATTCATGGGTAGGGATTGCTAGGAAGTTTCACTGGACACTCCCTCCTGATTACAGGATTATTTTTCCTGTTTGTTTTAGACAAACTCGTCCACGTTATCTGGACCCATAGTCACGTGACAGCGAGCCATCGTCATAAAACGTGAAGCTGTCTCACTCAGGACATATTATATCCTACTTAGTGAATATATTAACCAGTAATTAGATTATAACTAATGCATAATCAGATTCGTTTTCAGATTTGTGGATTTTTAATCCCCTTAATATGATCAAATACATTGAATAAATAAAATCACGCGACTCTAAGTACCAACACGATCTTCATTAGCGTGTTTGCGGATTATTGTGTCTGATTTGAATGAGTGACTCCTCCTCTCGGCACGAAAACATCATTTCCGGGTTAGGCCACGCCCATCGCTTACGACCTGTCCAGCGGCAGAGACAATCGGCTCCCACCTGAGCAGAGAAGATGAGCCTGCAGGACTACAAGTCGGCTGTGAAGCAGTCTTCAGCCCCGACTCCCGTAAGAGAACTAAACCCGCTCCACGGCGTTGACACGCGTGAAGCCTTACGCGCTTCCGGTTACCTGACGCAGCAGGTGGTGGCGGGCTGACAGGTGACCCAGAATGACTAATGTTTTCGCTGCATAACGAGCTTCTTTGTGGTAATTCGCTATCCGGTTGGTCGGAAGGATCTAACAGCTGTCATCTAAATAAAACCTGTCCTGAAGGACGGAAGCCTGACTGTACAAATGAAACGAAATAGTTCCAGTAAATTCAAGTTAACGATTTTTTAAAAGGTATGTTCAGTCTTTAATGAAATTAAGTCCTGTTTGTGGATCCTTTCACCGCTGCTGATGAGAAAAACAAGAAATAACTGATTGTAGACCGGCTGAGTATGATTGTGTTCAATCAATATTGTGTATCTGTGTATCTATTGATCTGTTATTCATCTTCACTGCCACCATGCTATTTTCAAAGTGGGTGTCCAAGGGCGTGTACAGTCTCCCCCTGATCCAGGTCTGACCACTGATGATCTTCCTCTCAGCTCCCACCAGTTGTGCATTTGAACGTGGGTGGTCAGTTGTTCAGCACATCACTGGGCACCCTCAGAAAGCACCCCGGCTCCAAGCTGGCAGAGATGTTCAACGGTCAGACCCAACTCCAGAGGGATGCCCAGGGACGGTTCTTCATTGACCGGGACGGGGGTCACTTCAACGCCGTCCTGGAGTTCCTGAGATCAGATCGGCTGCCAAAAGAGAACATCCTTGAGGTAAATACTCGGCTTTATGATGACTATTGATCAGTTATCAGAAATCACTTCTGTCCTCTCAGTGTACTGTATGAACTGGTGTTTGTGCAGGTCCACAAGGAGGCGCTGTTTTACAACATCAAACCGCTGATTAAGCTGTTGGAGGACACACCTCAGATGTTTGGAGAGCTGGTGGGACGACAGCAGTTCCTGTCTCGAGTCCCTCACTACAAGGAAAACATCGAGGTCAGAGTCACCGACCCATGACGTCAATGAGAAACCACGAATGAAGTCAGGGACAATTTATTAATGAAGTTAATGAGGAATTATTGATGAAAGCTAATCGGGATTTATTTGAAGTTAATGAGAATTTATGAAGTTCTGAGAACTCATGACATTAATAAAAATTGATGAATGAGGATTCATGAATGAAGTTAATGAGAATTTACGAATTACAGTAATGAGAATTTATGAATGAAGGTGTTTCATGAATGAATTTAATGAGAATTGGTGACATTAATAACAATTCATGAAATCATGAATGATATCAATAATAATTTATGAAGTTAATGAGAATTCATGAATTACATTATTGAAAATTCATTGATGAAGTTAATGGTAATTCATGAATGAATTCATGAGAACTCATTCTTCCAGGTGTTGATCCACATTGCCAGAGCCGAGGCCATTGCCGCGCGTCACTCCACCATCATGATCTGCGTGCTGCAGACGGAGGAAGACTTGGGCTTGTATGAGAACGCCATCAACAGCCTGGAGGCAGACAAAGAGTCCGTGGTGACGTTTGGACCATGGAAGGCTGTCTTATCAGTCAAAGACCTGCTGGACTGTGTACAGACGGACATCGAGAGTCAGGGCTACAGGGTTAGCATCAAGCCTCATATCACAGAGAAGGGTTTCCTGTCCAAGAGCTACACCTGCTTCTACAAACTCACCTTCACCTGGTGGTGACGTCAGGTGTTCTGGTTTTAGTCACAACAGTAGAGAAAAACAACTGGAAATAACAAAGTGTTCATGTTTTCATAAAGAAGTGAGGCTTCATGTTGATGCACCCGTTCAAATAAAGACTTTTGATTTTAGACACTGGGGGACAACAAAGTCTATTTATAGTGAGGTGGATTAAAATGAACTGATGGATAATTAAAGTGAATCAATACTCTTCAGTCTTCTTCCAATTAATTTATCTGCTTTTAATCAAGGAGTGGTTTCACATCCTGTGACAAAAAAATTACTAAAACAGAAAAAGTCAACTTCACTCAATAGCAAATAATGCTAGAAGTTTTTTAAACCAATGTTACAGAGGTATCATAGCTTTGTTCCTGCTGAACACGCTATGTTAGCATGACTTGGAAACAGGAAGCTCGTCATAGAGCTTTGACTTCATTTGTCAACTAAAAATCAGGCCAGAGAACCATGGACGTCAACCTACAAACTGTTCACCGCAGAATGTCACATTTCCTCCTAAAAGCCCCATACGAAGGAAAAATGCTAACTGTTAAATTTCGCACCGACACATAGTGAAAAGTAGTTAAATACTGTACAATAATTGTTTTATTATTTATTATTATTATTTACTTATTTTGAATTAAAGGGAACTCCATCGAAGTGATTTGATGGGAGTATCTTTTCAATTAGATCTACTGGAGTGTATTTTGACTGCCAAAATTGATGTGTAGGCTCATTTTGTAACAGATTTGCCTCAGGTTTTTTTTCTTTCACTGAGTGGTTTAGGAGTTGGAGTTTGGAATTTATTTTTGGAATTTAAAGCAAGTTTAAAGCAAGTTTGTTCTTGATTTAGCACAAAAATCCCTTTTAACAGATACATTTTGAACAAGAATTAAGGGGACCCTGAGGATTTGGTGCTTACTTTGGAGGAGATTAATGACACAGCAGTGGATTCATCAAGAAATAACTTCTTTTTGCTTGAATAACAAGAGGTAAACGTAGGCGTGTCCTCTGTGTGGACAGAATGATGTATGCGTGATGTTGAGATGACAGGAAACCATCGACAGATGAACACAGCAGCAGCAGAAAAGAAAACGCCAACATGATGGACAGAAACCGTCTGCTGCTGCTGTGCTGCCTGCTAACAGGTAAGCTGTGATGCACACAGGTGTGAGCCTGTTGTGTGTGTGTGTGTGTGTGTGTGTGTTTGTTTGTTACCAGTGGAGACACTCAAACCTGCTCTTTTTTTAGGGTTTAAGGTTAGCAGCCCCTGACCTCAGACCAGGATTGTGAAGCTACAAAGATAGATAGATAGATAGATAGATAGATAGATAGATAGATAGATAGATAGATAGATAGATAGATAGATAGATAGATAAGTGGACTCTGACAATGTTGATGTCCCACCTTGCCTTTGAAAGAGAAGTAGAAAATCAATATAAAAAAACTTCCTTCCTTCCTTCCTTCCTTCCTTCCTTCCAGGTGTCGCTTGCGTAGAAGAAGTGTTCATGTACACCAGACTGGGAGATGGTATTGTCATCCCCTGTGCCAAACTGGTTTCCAGTGACTGCTCCTTCATCTCTTGGTTCTTCTACAGAAGCAAGGGCATACAGTACACTCAGCTGGTCAACAGAGGACTGGTAAAGGCAGGTTCAGACAAGGCCAGTCGTCTGTCCGTCACAACCAACTGTTCCATCAGCCTCCGTCAGCTTCAGGTCAACGACGCTGGCTCCTACGTCTGCAAGAGAGACAAAGAGTACTTTGGTGACATCTACCTGTCTCTGCTGAGCATCACATCGCCGTCAACCGTCACTGACCTGCAGCCTGGTGGAAACCTCAGCCTCAACTGCATCCTGTACACCTACTACGATGCTGGAAGCTGCAAGTACTCCAGCATGCTAAAGCTGAGCTGGATGGATGAAGATGGAATGGTGCTGCAAACAGGAAGCAGGTCTGGAGAACAATAATGTAAAGTTTTCCACAAAAAGCACACAGGATTCACTGTTCTGCAATGATGTCACACAGGTACCAGCTGATTGGTCACTCTCACTGCCACGTCACCCTAGTCACAACTCTGCAGAGGGAGGACAACAGCAGGAGGTGGAGGTGTCAGGTGATCACGGAAGAAGATGTCAGGGTGTTCCTGGACTTCATGTCCATCTTTCTGTTCGAGGATCCTCTCAGTGACCAGAAAAAGATTCTTCCATCCTCCGACTGCCCCACCCACCTTCCCATCACCCGCATCCTATTCTGTGTGACTCTGCCAGCACTGGTGGTCATAATGTGGATGTTAACATGGAGACGAGACAGAACCAGAACACCTGCTGACTGGTGATAGATCCCCCCGATAAATCCTAGTGTCAGTAAAAATACCCAATAAAAATACTGTATTACTCACTTAAGAGAAAATTTTTGTCAGTGGTCCTCATTAACACAACATGAACACATGGGTGGACACACCAACATGCGACGACTTGTTTAAATACTTCCTGTCTAATCAGTAATCAGTTCTGATCACAGGCGTGACGTCAGGAGTGGAGACAGTCGAGCTAACAGGCTGGGCTGCAGAGAATGAAGAAACTACTGATTTTTCAGAAATATTGATTTCCAGCAGATGGCGGTAATGTGACTCTATGGATTCTAGCGACTCTTAAACACCAACGAAGACGAAGCGTAAATCGTAGAAGAAGAAAATAGAGAGGTCATTATTTGGGATGGAATTTGAGTTTATTGAGAATTAGTACGTAATTAAAAAAAGCACCAAATTATTTTCCTAAATATGCTGTAAAGTTTTAGCCAAAATGTCAGACTATACATTAATCAAAGAAATGGACGAACTCCAAATCAAATTTCGGTCTATTCCAGCAAGAACTGTTCCACTATGGTGATCAAGATTAAAAGAAACAATAGTAATAAAATGTTCATTAATGTTCAATTAAACTCTTTTTTTATTGTAATATTCGTGTTATATAAATATATATTTGTATATAACTGGTGTCAATAAAGATTTATTTAAAAAAAAAAAACTTCCTCCGTACGGAACGTCTTAAGGGACAATACTGTGTTTGCGGCTGAATAGGAAAGCTTAGCTAACCGTCCGCAGCCGAACATGGCAGCACATTTGAAGAAAAGAGTTTATGAAGAGTTTTCCAAAGTTGTACAGGTAAGTTTAAGAAACTTCCTAACGGCCCTTACAGACCCATAACTTAACGCTGTGGATTAAAACAGCCAACGAGCTAGCTAACGAATAGCCACCTAGCATGGGTTAGCCAGCTGCTAACAATCATACCTTCAATCAAATCTGTTGTTGGGGTCTGAATTAAATTTGGTTTGTCGGATGTTGTTTATGTCAATAAACAGGTGTTTCATCAAATACGCCTTCAGATACAACTCATAGAAATTAAATTGAAGTCAAGTATTATTAATGTAGAAATGTACATAAAGGTTTTAAGTCTTTGGTTCTACAATTTAAAATATTGTATTACATTAAATTAATGACAGACTTGGCCCAGTTTGTTGTTTCAGCTAGGTTCTACCTGTATCGCTGTGACCAGGTGTTTTCTCTCTTACATCCTTCTGGTGAAACATTAATATCCACCAGCCTTCACCAATCTACTGCTTCATGAACGCCTCATAGTACAGTATTAGTTATATGACGTTTCATTGAATGAAAAGGAAGAATGACAGCTAGTTTTACAAGAAGTTAAGACAAAACCACTCCCCCTGACCTTTGGCAACTATTTATGGGAATAACTTCTTTTATGCACCAACAGATTCCTCATGAAGAAGCTCCAGCGAAGAAACTGCGTCTTTCCAAACCCAGTAAGTCTGCAGCTTTGCACATCGACCTCTGTAAGGCCACCAACTCCACAGACGCACTGCAGTACCTGCTTCAGTTTGCTCGTAAGCCTGTGGAGACTGAGAGCGTGGAGGGTGTGGTTAGGATTCTGTTGGAGCACTACTATAAGGTAAACAGTGGTGATGGAGGAGCAGGAGCTTCATCATTATAACGGCAGAGCTCATGTGATGCTGCTGTCCTCCCTGCAGGAGACTGATAACTCTGTGAGGCTGAAGATCGCCTCGCTGTTGGGTCTGCTGTCCAAAACGCCAGGCTTCAGCCCCGACGGCATCGTGAACGACGCCATCAACACACTCAGCAATGAGAGTAAGACACACTTTTGCTTTACTGAGATGAATGGAGAGATTTTAAGCACCAGAAACCAGTTAAAGAAGAGACTTGATGAAACCCTCTGTGAGGATCGGTCAAAATAAAAATGTAATTTGCTTTAAAATAGTGCCAAAGTAAAACATATGAATGTTAAAATAAACGACTGAATACCATCATAGTTACCCAGTTTACCTGAGTACCATAACGTGTCTAATCTGAGATATTTAAACACTGAAGTTGAACGTCTGTGTGTGCTTCAGAGTCCCACCAGGTTCTGGCCCAGCTGATGGACACTCTGCTGGTCATTGGGACCCAACTACCTGAGAGTTCTGCTGTCAGACAGAGGCTCATAGAGGTGGCCTGCAAGGTGACTCCACGCATCACGTCTCCTTCGTCCAGCTCTGATTCAGCAGAGACAAAGCTAACCTGTCTGTCGTCTGTCCTGGCAGCATCTGAATGATATGTACTTCGGGGTGAGGAACAAATGTCTGCAGCTGCTGGGATGTCTGGGAATGGTGGACTGTCCTCTGGCTAAAGAAGAGGGACCGGGGGCACCATCAGGTCTGAAACACTAAGAACCTTTTTAGAAAAGAAATCTCAGGATAAAGCTAATGTTGTTCACCTCAACACTGCATGGGGGCAAATTCACCAAAACTCACCTGTATGCTGTATGTCAAAATGAAACCATCATCAGAGACATTCCATGTGAGACAGATAGAAGGACGATGATGTTGAATCAGCTCTTCATGTTTCTTCTGTTGCTGCAGGGGGACTGAGGGACGTTCAGAGTATCATCAGTGACTTCTTTGGCGACCAGGACCCCAGAGTCCGCACCGCCGCACTCAAGGCTATGGTAGGACAACTCTGACACCTGTTTAAACTACACTAATTACAACCTGACTGGGATCCGACCCGCTTTGATCAGGCCGCTGTGGTCAGGAAGGTTGTCACTCTGTTGGAAAAACTGATGATTGGTTTGTTTTGCAGCTGCAGCTGCATGAGAGAGGAATGAAGATCCAGGAGATAATTTACGAGCAGGTAACAAACCGACCGACGTGACGGAAAGCCTCCCATGAGTAACACACGTGTTGAACATCATGCTGCTGAATGTTCGCAGGCCTGCAGGCTGCTGTCGGACGACTACGAGCAAGTTCGCTCTGCAGCCGTTCAGATGGTCTGGGTGCTTAGCCAGCTGTATCCTGAGAGGTGAGGAGACAGACGACAACAAATCAGTGAACAGACCTGAAGGTTAAAAAGGAGTGACAGATAAACGCTGTCTTGTTTCAGTTTAGCTTCACAATGATTATGATGACGTTTATCTGAATACCTTCTGGTCCTTTCACTGTGACATCAGCATCGTGCCCATCCCATCGTCCAATGAGGAGATCCGGCTGGTCGACGATGCCTTTGGGAAGATCAGTCACATGGTCAGCGACAGCTCCTGGATGGTCCGAGTGCAGGCCACCAAAACGCTGGTGAGGGAGGAGGATGAAAGTTTTCTCACATCAAACATCCTGAGTCAACCTTTACGATGAGCATCGCAAACGCGCTAACCCCCCTGCCCCCCCTTCTACCTTTCAGGGCTCAATGCAGCAGGTCAGTCCCCACTTCCTGGAGCAAACTCTGGACAAGAAGCTGATGTCGGACCTCAGGGTGAGACGACTTTTCTCCAGAACCCTTCATTTGTTGTCGTAAATGAGGAAACCCAGCAAACCTTCACGATAAAAATCTTCAGCCAGCAGATATTGACATCTTAAAATTTACGATTCACTATGAAATCATTTGAGAGAAATGGTCGGGCTGACCAATCACTGCCTCGTCCTACTGTCTTTTCAGAGGAAGAGAACGGCTCATGAAAGGGCCAAAGACCTCTTTGCTTCTGGAGAGTTCTCGTCTGGACGGAAGTGGGCTGACGACGCCCCCAAAGAGAAGCTGGACAGCAACACGGTGAACCTGATTGCCTCAGGGGCCTGCGGAGCCTTCGTTCACGGCCTTGAGGACGAGCTCTTTGGTACGTCGATCAGAAACCTTCATCCTGCTGTGGTGTCTCCTGGTATTGATTGTAAAATGTGACTCACTCGTCTTCAGAGGTGCGGATCGCGGCGGTGGAGGCGTTGTGCAAACTGGCTCGTTCCTCCCCCAGCTTTGCTGAGAAGTGTCTGGACTTCCTGGTGGACATGTTTAACGATGAGATCGAGGAAGTGAGGCTCCAGTCGATCCACGTCCTGAGAGAAATCTCGACCCACATCACACTGAGAGAGGACCAGCTGGACACGGTGCTGGCCGTGCTGGAGGTACTTGTCAATTGCAGGGTCTTTCTAACTGTCTTTGACTCGTTCTTCAAGTCTGTGTCATCTCCAGGACTCGTCGCGTGACATCAGAGAAGCTCTCCATGAGTTAATCTGTTACACCAACGTCTCCACCAAAGAGTGCATCCAGCTGGCTCTGCTGGAGCTGCTCAAGAACCTCAACAAGTATCCCACCGACCGCAACTCGGTCTGGAAGTAAGACCCTGCGTCTCTGCTTAGTAACAGTTCTGGAACACATGGACCCCAGCGACGACTGAAATGTTTGGATTTGATCCTTCTCCTCTTCTCAGGTGCCTGAAGTTCCTGGGCTCCCGTCACCCGACCCTGGTCTTACCCCTGGTGCCTGAACTGCTCAGCACACACCCGTACTTCGACACCCCGGAGCCTGACATGGATGATCCAGCCTGTATCCTTCCTTCATCTGAGGACAAACATGAGTGTTTGACCTGCTGGGGTCAGCTTGTGCGCCATGTTTTTGTCTCTTGACACGTGGATCTCAGACATTGCGGTTCTGGTTTTGGTGTTCAATGCTGCCAAGTCATGCCACACCATGCCGGCGCTGTTCTCGGACCACACCTTCAGACACTACGCCTACCTGAGGGACAGTCTGTCCCACCTTGTACCGCCGCTGAGAGTGAGATTTGAAATACTGCAGTAGTAACAATGAAGTTCTGCAGGACTACATTCCTGGATTATTTGAATTGTATCTGAAAATCAGTCAGTGGATTACTCCTGGAAATGGTCCTGGTGGTAGATTAAATTCCTGAAACACGTCTGGGTTCAGTTGCTATAGCTTGTCAGAATAATCACTCCTTCTGTGTTTCAGCTGCCTGGCAGACGCCTGGACCTGGTGGACTCCAGTCGTGGTTCGGGTTCTGTAGAGTCGGCTCAGCTGTTCCTTCAACAGAGTCTCAACCGGGTGAGCACCATCCAGAATCTGGAGGCGCCGGGAGCTCAGGACCTACTGGACTTCACCATCCGGTACAGACCCGTAGACCTACGCTAACTCGGTGTGACAGTGATTCTCCTTCCTTGAGAGTAGAACATCTCTGGACCAGTCAAGTAGAACATCTTTTTGAGGATTATATTGTTTAGCTCAGTTCTACTTGGACCATCCTGAGGATCAGAGTTGGTTCTGTTTAAACTCTTCATCAGTGGAAACAGGACGTGTTTGATATTTAATTTCCAGGGGACGACTGAACAAATGTAGCTCTCTGGGCTTACGTTCCCCTGTAGGAGCTTTAAACTAAACTTTATTAGACAAGACCAGAGGAGCAGATGGGACGAAACTGAGGTGCAACGGATGGTTGCTCTGGTAACCAGACCCCCTCCTCCGTTTCAGAGACCTTTGTCGTTTGGGGGAGCTTCAGACAGAACTGGCTGGAGCCGCTGATTTCTGTGCCACATACCTCCGCTGTCAGCTGCTGCTCATCAAAGTATGTGTGTGTATATGTATGTGTGTGTTGAGTCTGGTGTGTGTGGACTGGTCTGGTTCTGATGCCTGTTTAACTGGGCTTTCATACTGGTTCAGGCTCTGCAGGAGAGGCTGTGGAACATGGCGGTTCCTCTTAGCCTTAAACAGAATGTGACGGCGACTGCAGCGGCCCAGCAGGTCAGGGCACGTGCGCACGCGCACACACACACACACACGCAAACACACACATGCAAACACACATACACACACACACACACACGTGCCCTCACTGACTGTGTGACTTTATCAGATCTTAGAGGAGAGCTACAAGCTGGAGTTTCTCTACAGCGGTTTGGACAGCAGGCAGGTGGCCACCGTCCATCATGTCCGCCTCCAGGCCAAGGCTCTGCAGCTGGCCCTGTTGGCCCGCAGCAGGCTGGGGTCAGTCTACAAACACACATTCAGAGTCCAGACCTGTCTGAAGTCTGTCTGTCTGCAGTCAGTCTGTCATCTGTCCTCAGGTTGGAGATCCTCATCAACCACTGTGAGAAGTTCCTGCAGGAAGTTGAGTCTTTTCAGAGGTATCGTCTGTTTGTTCAGCATCAAAAATATGGATCTATTATATCTGGATCATTAAGGAAACAAACTGTTAAACACAACTTTTCTGGTTTTACTGGTCTGCTGTCTCCTCAGACTTTTTGTGGCAGAACTGTCTCTCATGCAGGACAGTTTTGTGGATCAACTTTTGGAGGTGATGCCGCGACTGTCGTCCAGTAAACCCGCGGAGCTGGTGAAGATCCTCCAGTCGACCCTGAGACAGAGCAGTCTACTGCAGCTCATGCTGCCCCAGCAGGTAAACCATCACCAGCAGTAGAAGTGTCCTGCTGGTCCAACCAGCACCGAGTCACCGGCATGTCTCCTCTCACAGATCCATCGGGCCTCGGCCACCATCATAGAGCCAACAGGGGAGTCTGACAACCCCCTGAGGTTCACATCAGGCCTGGTGGTGGCGCTAGACATCGACGCAACACTGGAGCACGTCCGGGATCCTCAGAACACGGTCAGAGTCCAGGTGAGTCGGCACAGGTACACGAATGATACGGAACAAATATAAGTTTGGTTCTGAAATCCACTCTGATCCACGTCTGCAGGTTCTGTATCCTGATGGCCAGAGTCATGTGATCCACCCTAAACCTGCTGACTTCAGGAAGCCTGGACCCGACAGGCACAGACTCATCACACAGGTGTACCTGTCACACAGCGCCTGGACAGGTGAGTCCACACAGAACACAACTACCGGGTAAGAGATTCATAGAGAGGATAAATGTGGAGTCCAACTTAAAGAAAAGCTGTCAGTCAGAGAGTTAAAGGTTTGTGATGTTTTCCTCATTTTGTTTTTTTAACTGTTTCTCTTTTCCAGAGCCGTCCCAGATTGAAGTGCGCCTCCTGCTGGCCTACAGCTCCTCTCCAACCTCATCCCTCTGCAGCCCCTCGAAGCAGGGATGGAGTGACAGCATCGATGGCCTCCCACCACCAGAGGCCGCCGTAGAAGGGATCATTCCCTTCAGCAAACCCGTCAAAGTTTACATCATGCCCAAACCCGCCCGGCGATAGCGAGGGAGCTAGCATGCTAGCGGGATCACATTATTTGAACTGTTTAGTGTGTCAGGAAGATTTTCTGTGAATAATTTTGTTAGTTTTTTTCTGATTTTATTCTTTTACTGCAACACATTTTTATCTTTATGAGCAAATATTAATCGTGCCTCTACCTGATACAGAAACCGACGGACGTTTCCGTCCAAACATAAATACAGATGCTTGGATTGACACGTTGCAGGATGTGTTTTCCTGTTGTAGCGATTTCAAGGTGTGGTCAGCAGGTGGAATGGAAGACTCCACCCACTTTGGCGCCCTGCTCAGCCAGTTTGTTGTATTCAGTGACGGCCATCTCTGTCTGCAGGATTCTGACGTCAACGCCTTTTTGCTTTACAAAGTCCACAGTTGCCAAGGGAACCTGAGACGACAGAACAAACAGTTACTGTTTGTATCTGCTGGTGGATTAGGATTCTTTCCCAGTTAAACCACTAAAAGCAAGTAAATAAGTTCAATTTTAGAGGTTGGACCACAACCTTAAATATACATGCGCATGAATGACATCACGTCCTCCCAGATTCACCTGCAGAGCTTCAGACATCCCTCGTCCAATGACGAGCAGCTCCACTCCCTTCTTCAGCACCTCCTCCAGGTCAGCAGGCTGGACTCCCGGGTGATGCTGGGAGAAACCGGACACAACATCACTGTTCTGCTCAGCCGGGTCATGTATGCTAACTGGTTCCACTCACGTTGGTCCCGGTTTCCCTCCAGTCCCAGGCCCGGCTGCCTCCAGGCCACACCTTACAGTCCTTGTAGGAAGAGGGGCATCCCTTCACTGTCATGTGACCCCACGAGAGGGACGTGATCTCTGGAGAGAACATGGTCTCTACCTGCTGGGGCGGACATGCGTCTTATGTAGTCGTTTGGACACTTCTTGTTAGCGCATGAAGGATATTACTGAAATAGATCAGATATTTCCAGTAAAACTAGTTTAAAAATAAATTGAAAGGAGCAACCACTCAGAATCCAATAGAGCATGTGTCAAACTCAAGGCCGGGGGGCCAAATATGGCCAGCGAGAGCATATAAGGTCAGTGTCTAAAAAGTGTGGTTTGACCATAAACTATACTTCCAACAACGCAGTAAATAAGCCCATTTTAACATTTCAAAAAAAGTTTTGACCAAAGTTAAATAAAAGTATCTTGTGTTTGATGTTATTTTGCTTTATTCTCTTGGATACTTTGCTCCTTGATTGATGGAGTTCTGTGGGTTTCATAACCGGTCAAATTAAAAGGATTTATGTTATAACAGAAGCAAACATTTTTTCAGTGCAATTGTAATGTTTGTAACTTAATAATAAATTCAGAGTTATTTAACAGTAGCTACATTTATTTTACATTGAGTCACTATTACACCACTGAAGTAGGACAGCATGCAGGAACCCGCTGCAGCAGTGAGTCACACTGTGACAGTTGTAGGCTGCTGGTATTAATAGCAGCCATGTTTGTTCTGGTTCCACTAACCTGTAAACCAGTAAGAACCAGTCTGTGGTGACCAGCTGGTGGTAAACAGGTTAAAAACAAGGCATTTATCTGTTAAACAACAAGAGACGTGTGTTCGCGTGTGTGTGTGTGCTGCTTACCCCATCAGAATGTCATACTGGACACGCCCCCTGGAGTTAAAGGGACAGGCACCCGGTTTAACCAATCACATCAATGGTACCACCAGAACTACCATAAACAACTAGTAAGACATTAAGTTGTTTACGGACATGATGCTGTCAAAATGAAGAGTTAAGCTTTTAAATTTTTATTTTTTATTTTATTCTGTTGTGGCCACTCAGAGTGACATCACATTTGACTTTGATACACAAACAAACAAAATAAACAACATTGTTCAAAATATGTATTTAAAAAACAAATGGATGTTTGGATACAGGATAAAAAGCCAGACGACCCCAAGCCGAATGAGTGATGACGAGAAGTTCTTCATTGTGATGTTTCACAACACAGACTTGATTCACTGCAAGACAGGTTCTGTGTCATCTGGTTCACAGTTTAGTGCTTCGTCCACCACCATCATCATCTTCGTTTCCTTGTCTGAGACTCTGTGAAGCCACCTTTCTTCTCTCCTCCTCCTCCTCCTCCTCCTCTATGGTGATCGTGGTGATGACCTCATGGCTGGTGATGTCATTCTGAGTGGCCACAGGATCATCATCATCATCACAAACTTCCTCCCATGTGGAAGAGGATGAAGAGGGGGCGGGGTCTGCTGGGCTAGTGGGTGTGGGCACAGCGTTGAAGGTGATGAAGCCAATGAGGATGACCACCAGCGAGACCAGGTACAGGCTGGAGAACTGAGGGAGGAAGAGGAGACGAGTTTAAACAATATGGAGGTCCCATGCCATAATGATGTGAATACTTCAAGGACTCGTGCTGAGCTGGGAATTCTGTCAATTCCGCCAGTTAGCATTATGAACAACATTTAATTTGGCTGAGTTGATCTTTTGTGCTCTTCAGGTCGCTTAAGCTCTATTTCTTAGCCTCTACAAGCATCTTAGGGAAATAATTGCTCAAAAATTTTACTTTGGTGAAACTGAATCATTCATGATGGAGAAAATATTTTTGGTTTCCCTCAAGCTGCTCTGCCTCGAACCTTGGTTGAGTTTTGAAGTTTTCCACTGAATTTATGTATTTATGCATAAATATACTTGCCATTAGCTTGTTAGCTCAGTGACATTTGCCTTTATCGCAGAATACAGTACTGCATATCATAGTATAGCTAAATTCTACAAAAGCAGG